>NC_060186.1:56828668-57128668 GCF_021184085.1 Oncorhynchus gorbuscha
CAGTAAAAGGCACATGACACCCCGCTTGGAGTTTGCCAAAAGGCACCTAAAGGACTCTCAGACCATGAGAAACAAGATTCCCTGGTCTGAGGAAACTGAGATTGAACTCTTTGGCCTGAATGCCAAGCATCACGTCTGGAGTAAACCTGGCACCATCCCTACAGTGAAGCTTGGTGGTGGCAGCACCATGCTGTGGGGATATTTTTCAGCGGCAGGGACTTGGGAGACTAGTCAAGATCGAGGGAAAGATGAAAGTGAAAGAGGAAAGTACAGAGAGATCCTTGATCAAAACCTGCTCCAGAGTGCTCAGGATCTCAGGCTGGGGCGAAGGTTCACCTTCCAACAGGACAACGACCCTAAGCACACAGCCAAGACAATACAGAAGTGGCTTCAGGACAAGTCTCTGGACAACTCTCCTTGAGTAGCCCAGCCAGAGCCCGGACTTGAACCCGATCGAACATCTCTGTAGAGACCTGAAAATAGCTGTGCAGCGACGCTCCCCATCCAACCTGACAGTGATTGAGAGGATCTTCAGTGAAGAATGGGAGAAACTCACAAAATACAGATGTGCCAAGCTTGTAGCGTCATACCCAAGAAGACTCAAGGCTGTAATCACTGCCAAAGGTGCTTCAACAAAGTACTGAGTAAAGGGTCTGAATACTTGTGTAATTGTGATATTTAAGTTTTTTATTTTTAATATATTAAAAAATATATATATATAAAAACCTGTATTTGCTTTGTCATTATGGGGTATTGCGTGTAGATTGATGAGGGGGGAAAACAATTTAATTCCTTTTAGAATAAGGCTGTAACATAACAAAATGTGGAAAAAGGGGTCTGAATACTTTCTGAATGCATTGTACCTGGCATGTGTATGTATGTACAAGAGAGTGGAGGAAGTGCATGTTTAGTGCATGGTATTATAACTATAGGAGATTGGGTGGGTAATCATCTGTGCAAGTTGTTAGTGTATCATTATGAAGATTGGGTAGCTACCATACTGCACATGCAAGTTGGCTGACCAATACCTTTACTCCTAGACTGTTTATCTATTGTCTGTTGTCAATTTATATGGTCTGTTGTGCATTTATATGGTTATCTTTTTTTGCTGTTGTGGATCTTAAGGGTTTTCTGCATAATTTTCCTCTCTTTTTTTGCTGTGCAATGTAGCTATGGTGCAACTGGGAAACATGTCTAACTCAAGATGGGGAAAATGATACCTCATCCCAAAGGGCTTTTAAAAAACGACAACAGTATATTCATTATTTTATTTAAATAAAACAGCTACTGGCTACAATGGAAATAAAGAGGATGCCAACACCCTCGTTGTTCTGTGTGTATGTTAGTGTGTTAGTGTCTATGTTTCCCCATCAATGTGTATCTTCGTTTGCATGTTTTGTCTTTTATTTAGGACTTTCAAAAAATGAATACCTGAGCTAACCAATACCTCAAACCTTCAATATCCTCTTTCCTAACCCTAAATCTGCTAAAAACCCTTCTTTCTCTCCTGCCATCTACAGAAGCCTTTAGAATTCTCATTCTCAAAGTTTGCAAAAGTCTGTGCATATCTTGCTCTGATGAGTAGGATTCCTCCACCTCTCCTCTACCAGCCCACCCCACCCCCCTCTCCTTCTGTCCCCTGGGTCAAGCAGATTCCTGGGAGTAACGGAGAGGAAGAGAGGCCTGTGTCTCTGGGGCTTGGCCAGACAGCTCTATTGTAATCTGGGGGGGGTAAATTGGCTTTAGCTGTAAAAGAGCTTATGTCCACGTCACACAGCTAGTTAACTGAGGAATTCATGTCACTGTGGAAAAGAGGAGTCTTCTGTAATCTTCCATTGGGTCATTGACACTCACATATACCGTATGTACATACATGCATACTGGTATGAATATAGTACACTGAGTTCACAAAACATTAGGAACACCTGCTCTTTCCATGACACAGACTGACCAGGTGAATCTAGCTGAAAGCTGTGATCCCTTATTGATGTCACTTGTTAAATCCACTTCAATCAGTGTAGATTAAATAAGGATATTTAAGCCTTGAAACAATTGAGACATGGATTGCGTACGTGTGCCATTCAGAGGGGGAATGGGCAAGACAATAAAATGTAAGTGACTTGAACAGGGTATGGTAGTAGCTGCCAGGTGCACCAGTTAGTGTTAAGATCTGCACCGCTGCTGGGTTTTCCCGCTCAATACTTTCCCATGTGTTTCAAGAGTGGTCCACCAGCCAAAGGACATCCAGCCAACTTGACACAACTGTGGGAAGCATTGGAGTCAACATCGGCCAGCATCCCTGTGGAACGCTTGCAACAGAGTCCATGCCCCAATGAATTGAGGGTGTTCTGAGTGCAAAATGGGATGCAACTCAATATTAGGAAGGTGTTCCTAATGTTTTGTACACTCAGTGTAGATATATATATATATATATGCAAACACAGAGAGAACAATATGCAACATTCACACATAGTAACACACACAACTCCACATACAGTATGCAACGCATACACACACCGGCTGACCCTCTCCTGTGCCAGGCAAACACGTTGTTTCCATGTGTTGGATGTGTTTGGTATTATTCCATTAATTACATTCCAGCCATTACAATGAGCCCGTCCTCCTATAGCTCCTATCACCAGCCTCCTCCACTATCGCCGTTGGTTTTCTCTAGCATGTCCTCAATACAGTGCCCCCTCTTCTTACCTTCTCCATTATCACTGCCACATTTTACTGTCTTTATAAACTTACAAACTACACTGACTCACACCACTGCAACTTCACATGAACCCCTTCCCCCTCTAACTATATTTCCGGGATGGAGGAGAGGATGAAGTGATGAGTGTGTAGAGGCTAGAGGTGTTTGTCCTCCCAGGGGATACAGCGGGATCTATGCCAAGCTCTAAGAGGATTGCAGTAGGCCATGGCTTTCCATCAGGGTCACTTAACACAGGTCACCCTAACCTGTACTGCACCTGGGCTCTTAGCACTGCTCTGAACTCACACTACCTCCTAACCACAGATCTAGGATCAGATTACCTACTCAATTCTAGCCTTCATTATTAGGAGGATGAACAAAATAACTGACCCTGTATCAAATCAAATCAAAGTTTATTTATCACGTATACACCTTATAGTGAAATGCTTACTTACAGGCCCTAACCAACAGTGCAATATTTAAAAAATAGGTATTAGAAGAACAATAGATAAGTAATGCAATAAAAAACAACAGTAAAAAGACAGTGAATAATAACAGTAGCGAGGCTATAACAGTAGCAAGGCAATAACAGTAGCAAGGCTATAACAGTAGCGAGGCTATATACAGGCACCGGTTAGTCGGGCTAATTGAGGTAGTATGTACATGTAGGTATGGTTAAATTTACTATGCATATATAATAAACAGAGTAGCAGTAGCGTAAAAGAGGGGTTGGCGGGTGGTGGGTGGCAGGTGGCGGGACACAATGCAAGACAGTCTTAAAGAGGGTACGACAAAGCCTATTCCCCCTCAGGAATAGGCCCCACCCACAATGCAAATAGTCCGGGTAGCCAGGAGTCTTATGGCTTGGGGGTAAAAGCTGTTGAGAAGCCTTTTGGTCCTAGACTTGGCGCTCCAGGTAACTGCTTGCCATGCGGTAGTAGAGAGAACAGTTTATGACTGGGGTGGGTTCTTTGACAATTTTTAGGGACTTCCTCTGACACCGCATGGTGTAGAAGTCCTTGATGGCAGGCAGTTTATCCCCAGTGATGTACTGGGCCATACGCACTACCCTCTGTAGTGCCTTGCGGTCGGAGGCCAAGCAGTTGCCATACCAGGCAGTGATGCAACCAGTCAGGGATGCTCTTGATGTTGCAGCTATAGAACTTTTGAGGATCTGAGGACCCATGACAAATCTTTTTAGTTTCCTGAGGGGGAATAGGCTTTGTTGTGCCCTCTTTACGACTCTCTTGGTGTATTTGGACCATTCTATTTCTTGGTGATGTGGACACCAAGGAACTTAAAGCTCTCAACCTGCTCCACTACAGCCATGTCGATGAGAATGGGGGCGTGCTCGGTCCTCCTTTTCCTGTAGTCCACAATCATCTCCTTAGTCTTGGTTACGTTGAGGGATAGGTTGTTATTCTGGTCATCTGTCATCTGCAAACTTAATGATGTGTTGGAGTCGTACCTGGCCACGCAGTTGTGGGTGAACAGGGAGTACAGGAGGGGACTGAGCACGCACCCCTGAGGGGCTCCAGTGTTGAGGATCAGCGTGGCAGATGTGTTGCTACCTACCCTCACCACCTGGGGGCGGCCCGTCAGGAAGTCCAGGATCAAGTTGCAGAGGGAGGTGTTTAGTCCCGGGATCCTTAGATTAGTGATGAGCTTTGAGGGTACTATGGTGTTGATTGCTGAACTGTAGTCAATGAACAGCATTCTCACATAGGTTTTCCTTTTGTCCAGGTGGGAAAGGGCAGTGTGGAGTGCAATAGAGATTGCATCATCTGTGGATCTGTTTGGGTGGTATGCAAATTGGAGTGGGTCTAGGGTTTCTGGGATAATGGTGTTGATGTGAGCCATTACCAGCCTTTCAAAGCAATTCATAGCTACGGATGTGAGTGCTACGGGTCTGTAGTCATTTAGGCAGGTTGCCTTTGTGTTCTTGGGCACAGGGACTATAATGGTCTACTTGAAACATGTTGTTATAACAAACTCAATCAGGGACATGTTGAAAATGTCAGTGAAGACACCTGCCAGTATCAGCACTTGCTGGTAATCCTTGTGAATGTTGACCCTTTAAAGATGTTACTCATGTCTGCTACGGAGAGCATGATCACACAGTCGTCCAGAACAGCTGATGCTCTCATGCATGCAAAGGTGTTGCTTTCCATGAAGCGAGAATATAAATTATTTAGCTCGTCTATCAGTGGTGAGGGGCAAGTTCTATTTACATCCGAACTCACGCTTGTGAAAATTTGACATACACATTTTTTTATTTTTAACCTTTATTTAACTAGGCAAGTCAGTTAAGAACAAATTTTTGGCAGACTAGGAACAGTGGGTTAACTGCCTTGTTCAGGGGCAGAATGACAGATTTATACCTTGTCAGCTCGGGGGTTTGAACTTGCAACCTTCCGGTTAGTAGTCCAACACCCTAACCACTAGGCCACCCTGCCGCCCCACACACCCATACTCACAAGCAATATACACTGAGTGTACAAAACATCAGGAACAACTGCTCTTTCCATGACATAGACTGACCAGGTGAATCCAGGTGAAAGCTATGATTCCTTATTGAATTCACCTTAAATCCACTTCAATCAGCGTAGATGAAGGGGAGGAGACAGGTTAAATCATAATTTTTTTAATCTTGAGATAATTGAGACATGGATTGTGTATGTGTGTCATTCAGGGTGAATGGGCAAGACAAAATATTGAAGTGCCTTTGAACCGGGTTAGGTAGTAGGTGCCAGGTGCACCGTTTAGATTGTGTCAAATATTGCAACACAGCTGGGTTTCCCCATGTGTATCAAGAACGGTCCACCAGCCAAAGGACATCCAGTCAACTTGGCACAACTGTGGGAAGCATTGGAGTCAATATGGGCCAGCATCCCTGTGGAATGCTTTCAACACATTGTAGAGTCAATGCCCCAACGTATTGAGGCTGTTCTGAGGGCAAAAGGGAGTGCAACTCAATATTAGGAAGATGTTCCTAATATTTTGTACACTTAGTACACGTAACACAGGTCAGAAAGTATTCACACTCCTTGACATTTTCCACATTTTGTTGTGTTACAGCCTGAACGTAAAATTGATTCAATTGAGATTTTGTGTCACTGGCCTACATACAACACCCCATAATGTCAATGTGGCAATGTGGATGTATGTTTTGAGAAATGTTTACAAATTAATACAAAATTAAAAGCTGAAAATCCTCAGAGCAAAAGGCATATATGTCCTATGAGATGTAATGTCAATACAAACAAAATCGGAAGATAAACACATAAAATGGAATGTTCCACTTTCAATATTCTACCTCAGCATTGACATGCTTCATGATCAACACCTATTTATGAATTACTTCATGCATCAAATCTAAATAGTTGTTTTAGGTCTGTTTAGTGTAAACACACTATTCTATATACTACATGACACCATTCTATATACTTCCGGCCCGTCCTTGGACACTGTGCTTTCTAACCTCCAAACGAGCTTCAATGCCATACAACACTCCTTCCGTGGCCTCCAAATGCTCTTAACCGCTAGTAAAACCAAATGCATGCTTTTCAACCGTTCGCTGCCTGCACCCGCACGCCTGACTAGCATCACCACCCTGGATGGTTCCGACCTTAAATATGTGGACATCTATAAGTACCTAGGTGTCTGGCTAGACTGTAAACTCTCCTTCCAGACTCATATCAAACATCTCCAATCGAAAATCAAATCTAGAGTCTGCTTTCTATTCCGTAACAAAGCCTCCTTCACTCACGCCGCCAAACTTACCCTAGTAAAACTGACTATCCTACCGATCCTCGACTTTGGCGATGTCATCTACAAAATTGCTTCCAACACTCTACTCAGCAAACTGGATGCAGTTTATCACAGTGCCATCCGTTTAGTCACTAAAGCACCTTATACCACCCACCACTGCGACCTGTATGCTCTAGTCGGCTGGCCCTCGCTACATATTCGTCGCCAGACCCACTGGCTCCAGGTCATCTACAAGTCCATGCTAGGTAAAGCTCCGCCTTATCTCAGTTCACTGGTCACGATGGCAACACCCACCCGTAACACGCGCTCCAGCAGGTGTATCTCACTGATCATCCCTAAAGCCAACACCTCATTTGACCGCCTTTCGTTCCAGTTCTCTACTGCCTGTGACTGGAACGAATTGCAAAAATCGCTGAAGTTGGAGACTTTTATCTCCCTCAACCAACTTCAAACATCTGCTATCTGAGCAGCTAACCGATCGCTGCCGCTGTACATAGTCTATTGGTAAATAGCCCACCCATTTTTACCTACCTCATCCCCATACTGTTTTTATTTATTTATTTTCTGCTCTTTTGCACACCAATATCTCTACCTGTACATGACCATCTGATCATTTATCACTCCAGTGTTAATCTGCAAAATTGTAATTATTTGCCTACCTCCTCAAGCCTTTTGCACACAATGTATATAGACTCTCCTTTTTTCTACTGTATTATTGACTTGTTAATTGTTTACTCCTTGGCCAGGTCGCAGTTGCAAATGAGAACTTGTTCTCAACTAGCCTACCTGGTTAAATAAAGGTGAAATAAAAATATTTTAAAAAACAGTTTGAAATGTGAATGTAAATACATTGCTTTTTATTTTCTTGAATTGATCTGAAACAGAGGCCCAATATAATTTTAATGACTAAGCCTTTCCTATACAGTAACCTATATTGTCACACCCTGATCTGCTTCACCTGTCTATGTGCTTGTCTCCACCCCCTTCCAGGTGTCGCCCATCTTCCCCATTATCCCCATTGTATTTATAACTGTATTATCTGTTTGTCTGTTGCCAGTTTTGAATGTCAAGCCTACCAGTGGTTTTCCCCTTGCTCCTGTCTTTGTCTAGTTCCTGTTTTCTAGTTTTCCCGCTTTTGAACCATTGTGTGTGTGTGTGTGTGTGTGTGTGTGTGTGTGTGTGTGTGTGTGTGTGTGTGTGTGTGTGTGTGTGTGTGTGTGTGTGTGTGTGTGTGTGTGTGTGTGTGTGTGTGTGTGTGTGTGTGTGTGTGTGTGTGTGTGTGTGTGATATAATTTGAATTACCTGTATCCAGCAGAAACTCTTCATAGCAATCCTCTTTTGTTGTGGCAGGAGCTGGTGCCAAAGGGGAGCCTGTAGGGAGGACCACTGTTAGAGCTGGGCCTGCACTGCTGGGGCCGGATCGGTCTCAACAGATAGTAGAGCCAAAATGTCATTCATGTCGTTCCTCTCCTGAAATAGGGACACAATTACCTTAATGCCGTTTGGAACGACTTCAACATTTGATGTGTAAGAAAATGAACGTCTAATTCTGAAGTGAGCTGGCCAAGCATGGCCGCAGGTAGCGAAGAGGCGCTGCGTGACTTTGGGGTGGGAGCCGGATATAAACTCAGCAACAACAAAACAAACATCCTCTCAACTGCGTTTATTTTCAGCAAACATAACGTGTGTAAATATTTGTATGAATATAACAAGATTCAACAACTGAGATATAAACTGACACGTGACGAAGTGACACGTGACTGACAGAAATGGAATAATGTGTCCCTGAACAAAGTGGGGTCAAAATCAAAAGTCAGTATCTGGTGTGGGCACAGCTGCATTAAGTACTGCAGTGCATATCCTCCTCATGGACTGCACCAGATTTGCCAGTTCTTGCTGTGACATGTTACCCCACTCTTTCACCTAGGAACCTGCAAGTTCCTTGATATTTCTGTGGGGAATAGCCCAAGCCCTCACCCTCCGATGCAACAGGTCCCAGACATGCTCAATGGGATTGAGATCCGGGCTCTTCGCTGGCCATGGCAGAACACTGACATTCCTGTCTTGTAGGAAATCACGCACAGAATGAGCAGTATGGCTGGTGGCATTGTCGTGCTGGAGGGTCTTGTCAGGATGAGCCAGCAGGAAGGGTACCAAATGAGGGAGGAGGATGTCTTCCCTGTAACACACAGCGTTGAGATTACCTGCAATGACAACAAGCTCAGCCTGATGATGCTGTGACACACCGCTCCAGACCATGACGGACCCTCCACATCCAAATCGATCCTGCTCCAGAATATAGACCTCGGTGTAACGCTCATTCCTTCAACGATAAACGCAAATCCGACCATCACCCCTGGTGAAACAAAACCGCGACTTGTCAGAGAAGATCACTTTTTGCCAGTCCTGTCGGGTCCAGTGACAGTGGGTTTGTGCCCATAGGCGACATTGTTACCGGTGATGTCTGGTGAGGACCTGCCTTACAATGGGCCTACAAACCCTCAGTCCAGCCTCTCTCAGCCTATTGTGGACAGTCTGAGCACTGATGGAGGGATTGTGCGTTCACCACTTCCGGCGCCGACAGAGATGGCCGCCTCGCTTCGCGTTCCTAGGAAACTATGCAGTTTTTTGTTTTTTTACGTGTTATTTCTTACATTAGTACCCCAGGTCATCTTAGGTTTCATTACATACAGTCGAGAAGAACTACTGAATATAAGATCAGCGTCAACTCACCATCAGTACGACCAAGAATATGTTTTCCGCGACGCGGATCCTGTGTTCTGCCTTACAAACAGGACAACGGAATGGATCGCATGCAGCGACCCAAAAAAACAACTCCGAAAAAGAGGGAAACGTAGCGGTCTTCTGGTCAGACTCCGGACAAGGGCACATCGCGCACCACTCCCCAGCATTCTTCTTGCCAATGTCCAGTCTCTTGACAACAAGGTTGATGAAATCCGAGCAAGGGTAGCATTCCAGAGGGACATCAGAGACTGCAACGTTCTCTGCTTCACGGAAACATGGCTTACTGGGAAGACGCTATCCGATGCAGTGCAGCCAACGGGTTTCTCCACGCATCGCGCGGACAGAAACAAACATCTTTCTGGTAAGAAGAGTGGCGGGGGAGTATGCCTCATGACTAACGAGACATGGTGTGATGAAAGAAACATACAGGAACTCAAATCCGAACTTTATTTAACTCTTTGCAAACTGGAAACCATTTATCCGGAGGCTGCATTCATTGTAGCTGGGGATTTTAACAAAGCTAATCTGAAAACAAGACTCCCTAAATTTTAGCAGCATATCGATTGCGCAACCAGGGGTGGTAAAACCTTGGATCATTGTTACTCTAACTTCCGCGACGCATATAAGGCCCTGCCCCGCCCCCCTTTCGGAAAAGCTGACCACGACTCCATTTTGTTGATCCCTGCCTACAGGCAGAAACTTAAACAAGAGGCTCCCACGCTGAGGTCTGTCCAACGCTGGTCCGACCAAGCGGACTCCACACTCCAAGACTGCTTCCATCACGTGGACTGGGACATGTTTCGTATTGCGTCAGATAAAAATATTGACGATTACGTTGATTCGGTGTGCGAGTTCATTAGAATGTGCGTTGAATATGTCGTTCCCATAGCAACGATAAAAACATTCCCTAACCAGAAACCGTGGATTGATGGCAGCATTCGTGTGAAACTGAAAGCGCGAACCACTGCTTTTAATCAGGGCAAGGTGTCTGGCAACATGACCGAATACAAACAGTGCAGCTATTCCCTCCGCAAGGCTATTAAACAAGCTAAGCGTCAGTACAGAGACAAAGTAGAATCTCAATTCAACGGCTCAGACACAAGAGGCATGTGGCAGGGTCTACAGTCAATCACGGACTACAAGAAGAAACCCAGCCCAGTCACGGACCAGGATGTCTTGCTCCCAGGCAGACTAAATAACTTTTTTGCCCGCTTTGAGGACAATACAGTGCCACTGACACGGCTTGCAACTAAAACATGCGGTCTCTCCTTCACTGCAGCCGAGGTGAGTAAGACATTTAAACGTGTTAACCCTCGCAAGGCTGCAGGCCCAGACGGCATCCCCAGCCGCGCCCTCAGAGCATGCGCAGACCAGCTGGCCGGTGTGTTTACGGACATATTCAATCAATCCCTATACCAGTCTGCTGTTCCCACATGCTTCAAGAGGGCCACCATTGTTCCTGTTCCCAAGAAAGCTAAGGTAACTGAGCTAAATGACTACCGCCCCGTAGCACTCACTTCCGTCATCATGAAGTGCTTTGAGAGACTAGTCAAGGACCATATCACCTCCACCCTACCTGACACCCTAGACCCACTCCAATTTGCTTACCGCCCAAATAGGTCCACAGACGATGCAATCTCAACCACACTGCACACTGCCCTAACCCACCTGGACAAGAGGAATACCTATGTGAGAATGCTGTTCATCGACTACAGCTCGGCATTCAACACCATAGTACCCTCCAAGCTCGTCATCAAGCTCGAGACCCTGGGTCTCGACCCCGCCCTGTGCAACTGGGTACTGGACTTCCTGACGGGCCGCCCCCAGGTGGTGAGGGTAGGCAACAACATCTCCTCCCCGCTGATCCTCAACACGGGGGCCCCACAAGGGTGCGTTCTGAGCCCTCTCCTGTACTCCTTGTTCACCCACGACTGCGTGGCCACGCACGCCTCCAACTCAATCATCAAGTTTGCGGACGACACAACAGTGGTAGGCTTGATTACCAACAACGACGAGACGGCCTACAGGGAGGAGGTGAGGGCCCTCGGAGTGTGGTGTCAGGAAAATAACCTCACACTCAACGTCAACAAAACTAAGGAGATGATTGTGGACTTCAGGAAACAGCAGAGGGAACACCCCCCTATCCACATCGATGGTACAGTAGTGGAGAGGGTAGCAAATTTTAAGTTCCTCGGCATACACATCACAGACAAACTGAATTGGTCCACTCACACTGACAGCGTCGTGAAGAAGGCGCAGTAGCGCCTCTTCAACCTCAGGAGGCTGAAGAAATTTGGCTTGTCACCAAAAGCACTCACAAACTTCTACAGATGCACAATCGAGAGCATCCTGGCGGGCTGTATCGCCGCCTGGTATGGCAACTGCTCCGCCCTAAACCGTAAGGCTCTCCAAAGGGTAGTGAAGTCTGCACAACGCATCACCGGGGGCAAACTACCTGCCCTCCAGGACACCTACACCACCCGATGTTACAGGAAGGCCATAAAGATCATCAAGGACATCAACCATCCGAGCCACTGCCTGTTCACCCCGCTATCATCCAGAAGGCGAGGTCAGTACAGGTGCATCAAAGCTGGGACCGAGAGACTGAAAAACAGCTTCTATCTCAAAGCCATCAGAATGTTAAACAGCCACCACTAACATTGAGTGGCTGCTGTCAACACACTGTCATTGACACTGACCAAACTCCAGCCACTCTAATAATGGGAATTGATGGGAAATGATGTAAATATATCACTAGCCACTTTAAACAATGCTACCTTATATAATGTTACTTACCCTACATTATTCATCTCATATGCATACGTAAATACTGTACTCTACATCATCGACTGCATCCTTATGTAATACATGTATCACTAGCCACTTTAACTATGCCACTTTGTTTACTTCGTCTACATACTCATCTCATATGCATATACTGTACTCGATACCATCTACTGTATGCTGCTCTGTACCATCACTCATTCATATATCCTTATGTACATATTCTTTATCCCCTTACACTGTGTATAAGACAGTAGTTTTGGAATTGTTAGTTAGATTACTTGTTGGTTATCACTGCATTGTTGGAACTAGAAGCACAAGCATTTCGCTACACTCGCATTAACATCTGCTGACCATGTGTATGTGAAAAATAAAATTTGATTTGATTTGATTTTCCTGGTGTAACTCGGGCAGTTGTTGTTGCCACCCTGTACCTGTCCCGCAGGTGTGATGTTCGGATGTACCGATCCTGTGCAGGTGTTGTTACACGTGGTCTGACACTGTGAGGACGATCAGCTGTCCGTCCTGTCTCCCTGTAGCACTGTCTTAGGCGTCTCACAGTACGGACATTGCAATTTATTGCCCTGGTCACATCTGCAGTCCTCATGCCTCCTTGCAGCATGCCTAAGGCATGTTCACGCAGATGAGCAGGGACCCTGGGCATCTTTCTTTTGGTGTTTTTTAGAGTGAGTAGAAAGGCCTCTTTGGTGTCATAAGTTTTGATAACTGTGACCTTAATTGCCTACGTCTGTAAGCTGTTAGTGTCTTAACGACCGTTCCACAGGTGCATGTTCATTAATTGTTTATGGTTCATTGAACAAGCATGGGAAACAGTGTTTAAACTCTTTACAACAAAGATCTGTGAAGTTATTTGTATTTTTACTAATTATTTTTGAAAGACAGGGTCATGAAAAAGAGACGCTTCTTTTTTTGCTGAGTTTAATAAAGCTGAACTTTCCTTAACTTTTCCTATTCATTCTCAATGGTAAGTCTTATCACAACAGATGTAATATATTTCTGGCAACTGCTTGGTTTTGTGGCTCTGTTCCACTCCACATAGGCCACTGTAGAAAGGGCAATTGAAGTCTGTCTATACTATAGCTATTAGCTACGTCCCAGAGCAAGCAGCGAACAACCATCACTGTAGACACAAATCTCAGTTATTTAATGTTAGTTATGCAACTCTGCCTAGAAGGCCAGTATACCGGAGTCTCCTCTTCTCTGTTGACATAGAGACTGGTGTTTTGTGGGTACTATTTAATAAAGCTGCCAGTTGAGGACTTGTGAGGTGTCTGTTTCTCAAACTACACAATCTCATGTACTTGCCCTCTTCATCAGTTGTGCACCGGGGCCTCCCACTCCTATTTCTATTCTGGTTATTGCCAGAATTTGCTCTGTTCTGTGAAGGGAGTAGTACACAGCGTTGTCTGAGATCTTCAATTTCTTGGCAATTTCTCACATGGCTTAGCCTTCATTTCTCAGAACAAGAATAGACTGACAAGTTTCAGAAGAAAGGCTTTTGTTTATGGCCATTTTGAGCCTGTAATGGAACCCACAAATGATTATGCTCCAAATACTCAACTAGTCTAAAGAAGGACAGTTGTATTTTTAAAATGATAAACTTGGATTAGCTAACACAACATGCCATTGGAACACAGGAGTGTTGGTTGCTGATAATGGGCTTCTGTGCGCCTATGTTCTGATCACTTTGATGTTATCTTTAATGAACAAAAAATTTGCTTTTCTTTCAAAAACAAGGACATTTTTAAGTGACCCCAAACTTTTGAATGGTAGTGTAACTATTTGTTCAGCACTTTTGAAATGTACATTGACAGAATGCAGAAGATGGGCCGTTCTTTCAGTGTTCTCCCTGTACACCAACTCAGAACCATTGTATAAATAAAAGGGGCATATAAGCAGACAAAGAAAGCTCTTACAATATTCAATGATCACATTTCTCTAAAACAGGCTAGGAATGATCAAAAACCAACTTGACAGAGCTTGAAGAATTTTTAAAACACGTCAATGGAAGCCCATATGGATTTGGCTTCCCACCAATCACATCACATCAAAATCAAAACGTTATTGACAGAAATGTTTTATTATTGCATCTTGTTGTCCTCTGGTGGCTAGCTAGCTAGCTAAAATTGTCCCTTTCCTAAATTAGCCATGGATGGATATAGGAATTTGGATTTGTGGTTTTACTTCATTCTCTGTACTGGCCAATGATTTTAACGGTGATTCTAATCCAACCATAAATCTAAACATTGTGCCCCCGGCTATGAGAGGATGGATGTTCAATATGTACTTAGATGTAGTAGGCTAATGTTAACTATACGGCTCATTTTTGCCCATGAAAGAAAGTTAGGCTAGCGAGCAAGCATTTTTGCCAGGTAGCCTAGGACAACAAAAACTAAAAGCGTGTACGGTATGACAGAGTCATAGACGTTTCATCAACATGAAAGAGAGGAGGATGGCATTGGCATTTCTCTACAAGTAGGGTGACTCAACATGTTTCTTTCTACTTGCACAATGCACGCATGCACACACACACAAACACATATGTAGGAAACATTCATTTGGTTGACCATGCTGTAGGTCATGTAACTGTTTATGACATTCAATTTGCTTTGTGGACTTCACCTGACAGAGGTTGCTGTCCGGGTTTTGTGATGAAACAAAGGTGTGGTTGAATTTACTCTGCCACTGTGCATTCGTATTGTCTGCTTTAAGCCCAGGGAGTGAATGATGGGGGCACCAGTGGGGGACTCAGCTCCCCTGAATTAGAAATTAGCTCCCCTAGATGCAATAAAGGTTCAACATAAATAATGCTAATTTAACCATTCTTCCATTTGTTTAAAATGCATGGGTAAAAATGTTTTACAGAGGTAAATATGAAAATAAAAGCTTTCAAAATAAACGAACACCCCCACCTCTCTGTCATGGTTTAAACCATTTATTTCTACTTTGCTGCACAAAACGTCTCCCTGTCAACGAATGGTAGGCCTACTGTAGAATTCTATAGCTGGCTATACAGCTGCGCTGTCCACTCAGTAGTGCTGAATTTCGGCCTCAGTTGAGCTCCTTTAAACGCATATATTTCCATTTGTACTTCCTAATTTTCACCATTTGTTTACCATGAGTCCGTGATAAAAATAATTGCTGTGCCTTTATTCCAATGCATTAGATTTAGGCTGTCTGTGATGTATCATTGTTTGCTTTTGTCAGTCAGCTGTTCAGAGCGCTCAAGGTTTTTTTCAGGTAAGCTGGGTATTGGTGTTCTCCGTGCCGTCCGGAGTACTAGTTTTCTTTTCTGGACCAACTGATGATGGTTGACAATATCACTATACAACTAGCCTACAGCTAGACACCAATGTGCATCCAATCCATCCAACAAGTAGGCTATACGTTAATGACCTATAGTTGACCTATAGACCTATAGTTGACTCTTTCGGTTAGAAGCAATCGAATTTGCAATGGCATATGTTTACATTATTTTGGATTTGTGTGCCCATAAGCACTGTTTTCACGGCGAAACATTACAAAATGTTACGTAGGCCTACACTTACAGTGCATTTCCCGAGATCTCTGAGATTCCAGATTTTGGAGTGGAGAACATCCACAGGTAACCTACTTTTTAAAGTGATTTGTTTGACAATCAGTAGAAATCATCTTTACTGGTTAGGTTCATGCCACATTAAACGGTAGCCTAATTGATTTGTTATGCTAAATTACATCTTTATTATTAGGCCCCCCAAAACATTGTGTATGAGCATGTGCCCAAGAGACCCCACCCACCTCACTCTGCTTAGGCCAATATGTAGCGGTGGAAAGGCATATGAACTAAGAGGTTATAGAGCAAACAATGCAATTATCACAACATATAGGTTGTAATATGGCCTGCCTGTCTGCCTGCCTGCCTGCCTGCCACTCACTCACTCACTCACTCACTCACTCACTCACTCACTCACTCACTCACTCACTCCCGCTTATGACAACCCTCATTATATCTGAGTTAGTTGATACAGTCAGTTGGTGGTACCTTGTCTACACAGCACAGATGTGCCCTTTATGATGGTGCTGATAGATGGGTGGAGACCACCCTCCCATGGCCACCACAAATCATTGCATGCACAATATGGGTTCCTGAGTTCTTGAACTTCTAGTAGTACTAAGCCTACTGGTTTCCTTTTCTCAATCTTTGTATTTGATTGGTCAGAGAGTATGCTGTTCCCCGGTCAGAAGATTGTAGCGATTTGAAAAAATAATTAATTTTAAAACAAAACAATAACTATTGCCTAATCATTGTGTGGATGTTTTTCAAGTTGTGTGGATGTAGTGTAGTGGTGCTCCGGAGTGGCTCAGTTGTCTAAGGCACTGCATCTCAAGAGGAGTCACTGCAATCCCTGGTTTGAATCCAGGCTGCATCACATCAGGTTGTGATTGGGAGTCCCATAGAGCAGCGCACAATTGGCCCAGCTTCATCCGGGTTTGGCCAGGGTAGGCCATCATTGTAAATAAGAAATTGTTCTTAACTGACTTGCCTAGTTAAATATGTATATAGTTTAAGACAGTAAGTAAAGGCTACAATGGGTCCTTTACAATGGGCCTGGAGAAAGATATTCAAATGTTTGTTTCCTGGTTTGACGTTAAAATCACACGTGATGAATACTGTGTGGCTCGTCGTGCCCCTGCAGTGCCTGGTGGTACCTTGTGTCAGCATCTCTCCAGCCCACTAGCGCTGGGCTGAAACTGCACTGTCTCTTGCGGTAAGAAGCCTAAATAAAATAACACGTTTTTGGTACGACATTTTACAGAAAATGCATGGACATATTTGTGTTTGTAGCCTAATTTATTAACGAATGTTTATTTTTTATTGAACAAAAGTTACAGCACTTTACAAAACTCACTATAGAAGTAGAAACCCATTTAATTGTATATCTTGTATAACTAGATCCAGAATAATAGCCTCCTTATCCAGTCTATAAGTTAGATTCTATTGACCTTGTTTTTTAAAAGTCGAAACTACTATTGCAATGTCACTCTGCAGACGTCGTATCTCATTTGCAGCATAGGCTACGAGATTGAGTTCATTTCACCCAGACTTTCTATTTATAGTAGGCCTATAAATTGTGGAACCCGTTGACCATCATATTTCATTGCATCGTTTTCATTTTATCTCAATGATAATAGGCCATATCAATACTTATATTAAGGTTTTATTATTTCCATAAATAATAATAAAATCATACTTTGAGATGGGCGAGTGGAAACGTCAGGACTGATGGATGACACGATGAACTCTGCCTCAAGCGGCGCTGCGGTTTTTACAGTGGCAGCATCAGACAATAGCACAGCGAGGCTGCATCGGGCACCCTCGCCGACCAAAAGCCGGGAATGCGCCCCAAAACCGGCCCAGAAATCCTCCAGTAGATCCAAAAGTATAGTTTCCAAAGGAGGATCGAGGAATAAGGTGGGAAACGAGGTGCTTAGGACCGCTGTCGTGAGGGAGAAGGAGATTGAGAAATGCGACGTGGAAGCTTTTCACTCGGATGGTGCTGAAACCGATGCTGTCAATTGCAATGCAAAGAAGGCGGATTCTAGCAGAGAGGAAGGTACGGAGGAGATATTTCACCAGCCGATAGATTCTCAAACCCGTCGTTCCTCGTTACGTTTATCCTGCCTCAAAGGCGAGTCTTCCCAACATATTGGGTCATACCGGCCAGACGGCTCCAGCACGGCGGGTTCGGTGAAAGGGAAAGCGAAGGCGCGGGGAGGGGAGGCAGTGACAGCATCAGCAGGCTGCCGCAGGAATAGAAGCGGGGAATACGTGGGCTGCGTGCCGGGCCTTGGTCTGTGGAGCGGGGGTTGCTTGCAGACTGAACTCATCCACTTCCACCTACATAAGAAACTGAAGAAAAGCGGCAGTAAGATGCACACCAAGGCAGAAAGGGCTCCGGGCGCGGAGGCCTCGGCCGAGACGGAACCGGCTACAGAGGCCATAGAGGCGGAGCCGGTGACACAGCAAGACGAGGGCCCGGAGGACGAGCTGGAGAGACTGGTGGATGAGAATGAAGATCTCAAGGTTTGGCGTCACTGACGTACAATTCATTATGTTCAATGTATGCAAACACACTGTTGGTATGGACCACATTTTGTTTGATAAGATTCATTGTGAAATCAGGCCTATTGCCCAAAGTTTGGCACTGACATAGCCCTATGCTCATATAATGCATTTAATGCATGCTTAATTAACTATTATACATAGTAGGCCTAAGTGAAAAGGTAGACTTATTTCGTGTTTGATGATAACACTGCAACTGAGTTAGTATGGCTGCAGTTATACCAGGCATATTCCCCAAGGTTTATCATTAGGCCTATACTGGAAAACTGTATGTTGATACAATGAAGCAAGCATCTTTTTTTAGCCCACAAGTAGTCTAACTGAACAGTTATTGTTCTTTCCATAGCATTACAAAGAACTGATGTAGAAATGTGTCTACTTCCCTTGGTTTGTTATTGATGCTTGCGAAAGCTATATGATTTAGGTAGGCCTATAGCTTACACAAGCCAAACCCTTCCTCCCTATTCAGAACAATAAAAAGCACCATCCTGTGTTTAGCCTACTTCTAATCATTGATTGACATACAGATGCATGATCTTAATTTGAGCCGGTTTGCTACAGCAGGAAAATAATTCTGCAGCAACAGGAAATGTGAATTGTTATGTGGATTAAAGTTAATGGACATTTTTGTATGGGTTGATAC
The DNA here is from genome assembly GCF_021184085.1 of Oncorhynchus gorbuscha. Taxonomy (NCBI): domain Eukaryota; kingdom Metazoa; phylum Chordata; class Actinopteri; order Salmoniformes; family Salmonidae; genus Oncorhynchus; species Oncorhynchus gorbuscha. The sequence continues at coordinate 56,847,434 of NC_060186.1, forward strand.
ATTTTACATCAGGCATAATCAAGTCTGACATTTCAAAGTGGAAATTACAAACTTTAGAAGCCTTTTTACACCTCAAATACAGGACAGCTTTTGCATTTCCTGCACAGCAGGACAGTTCTCCAGCAACAAGATAATCAAATTAAGATCCTACATCTGTAATGATGACCCTATTGATCAGTTCAGATTGGTATGTCCCTATCCAATTGCATCATGTTCTGAGGACCGAAACACTCAACACCAATAACACTAAAGCGTGAGCCCCACGTACCCTGTAGGCTACTACTACCCTGTAGTGCCTGACTGACTGATCACTCCTATTGATGTCCCAGACGGAGATCGAGGAGATGAGGACGGAGATGGACGAGATGCGTGACACTTTCTACGAGGAGGACACGTGCCAGCTGCAGGAAATGAGGCGTGAACTGGAGCGAGCCAATAAGAACTGCCGGATCCTCCAGTACCGGCTGAGGAAGGCTGAGAGGAAGAAGCTGCGCTATGCCCAGACAGGAGAGATTGACGAGGAACTACTGAGGAGCCTGGAGCAGGACCTGAAGGTACGGAGGGAGGGAGGGTAGGGAGGGAGGGAGGGAGGGTAGGTAGGCTTGATATTTAAACAAATTTATTTAGTTAGTTGATGCGCTGTCCACTCACCTAGATAATTGATTCAATCAACTTTTAATCAATGTCCCTGATTCTGTCTAATGCAGGTAGCGAAGGATGTGTCTGTGAGGCTCCACCATGAGCTGGAGAATGTGGAGGAGAAACGTACAAAGACAGAGGACGAGAATGAGAAACTGAGGCAGAAACTCATTGAGGTGGAGGTGACCAAACAGGCCCTTCAGAATGAGCTAGACAAAGTCAAGGAGGTAAGAGCACACACCCACAGTACACGATATAATCTATATAGCACATATATTGCTATAATACATATTACATGGGGTTATTCTGTTATTCAATTCCTAACAGTCACAGAAGAGAAGAGGAAGCAAGGAGGTTCAGCGGTCTGACAAGAAGTCTGCCCAGACCCCAACAGAGGTGTGGGCTCAACATGAAATGGTTTTATCCTAGAAATAAATAAAAAGTGATTTTGTTGCAAACACCAGCGAGAGTTGTGTCTGTACATCTGAAATCTTCCTTCCACTTCCCCCTCTCAGGACCACAATGAGGACCTCAAGTGCCAGCTTGCTTTCATCAAGGAGGAGGCAGTGTTGATGAGGAAGAAGACAGCTAAGATCGACAAGGAAAAGGACCGTCTGGAGGCGGAGCTACAGAAGTACCGCTCCTTCTACGGGGATCTAGACAGCCCCCACCCCAAGGGTGAGGCCGGGGGAACCCCCAGCACCCGTGAGTCCGAGCTGAAGCTGCGTCTGCGTCTGGTGGAGGAGGAGGCTAACATCCTAGGGAGAAAGATTGTGGAGCTGGAGGTGAGAGAGACAGGATGTGATGCAGAGGGTTTGATGTAGGTTGTATGATGTATGTCATCAAAGAGACCAGGAAATAAGTTTGCACTTGGGAACGCAACTGTTCCAAGCATTTCTGTTAGTTCGGTTCAGAAGCTGCTTTCAGAGAGAGGATGCTAGTGATTCATAACATAACTGATCAAATGTTTTTCATGTCATGTGTTTCATGTCAGGTGGAGAACCGGGGACTGAGGGCCGAGCTGGACGACCTCAGGGGAGAAGGGGAGGGAGAAGAGGGGTCCGGTGGCGGGGCTGTGGGCAGGGTAGGGGTGGGCCGGGGCCATGGGGAGGCCATGACAGAGCTGAGGCAGCAGCTGCAGCTGGTGGAGGACGAGGCAGAGTTACTGAGGAGGAACCTGGCAGACGCTGAGGATCACAACAAGAGGGTGATGGGAGAACTCAACAAGCTCAGGTTTAAGGCTGGGACCCACGAGGGAGGAGCGAGGCATGGAGGAGGGGTGGCAGGAGGAGGTGGACTAAGCACAGAGAAGGCAGATGCACTGCAGGAAGAACTGAAGACGGCCCGGCTACAGATTAATGATCTCAGTGGGAAGGTGGGATAGTTTTCCCCCTTTATTTATGTGACATAACATACATTGAAAGTATGGTATATGTTAAGCAAAAAATATATGGTCATAAACATAGCATGCCTCCTTCATCCTGTCCTCTTCTCTCCCCAGGTGATGCAGCTGCAGTATGAGAACCGTGTTCTGCTCTCCAACATGCAGCGCTACGACCTGGCCTCCCACCTGGCCCTGAGGGGGTGCACAAGCCCCCGGGACAGCGATGCGGACAGTGACGCGGGTGGGACCGGTCCAACCGTGCAGCGCGAGAGTGATGATGACTCCTCCTCCTCCCGCATCCTGCCCCCGCACCGCAAACGCGAGGGCCCAGTGGGCGGGGAAAGTGACTCAGATGAGGTGCGGAACCAAACCCGCTGCCTCACACCCACCCGAGGTCTCTACACACCACCCCCAGAGGTCGCCGCCCGCTTCCTGCCCCGCAGCCCACGGGATCGCCAGCAGATGATCGACATCCGGGTGGAGGCGGAGCGTCTTGGCAGGACCATCGACCGGTTAATTGCCGACACAGCAACCATCATCGCAGAGGCGCGGGTGTACGTTTCCAATGGTGACCTGTACGGGCGAGGCAGCGGGGGTGAGGAGGAGGAGGAGGGGGGTAGGATCAGGGAGCATGAGCTGCTGTACAGGATCAATGCCCAGATGAAGGCCTTCAGGAAGGAGCTACAGGGCTTCATAGACAGACTGGAGGTGCCCAAACCTGAGGACAGGGAGGAGGAACCACTTTCGGTAAGTGTGTGTGTGTGTGTGTGTGTGTGTGTGTGTGTGTGTGTGTCTGTTCATAAGCCAGAAAAGACCAGACATGTTAGTCTTCTACCCATTTCTTATTGATACAGGCTGGGTCTCTGTATTTGAGGTGTAGAATGAGGTCCAGCTTTAGCAGCATGTGGTTCTAAGCAGCTGTGCTGTAATCTTATTGTAGACTATTACTCTGTGTGTGTGTGTGTGTGTTTTAATTAAAGAGACATACCGACCTGGCCATAAGCCACTTTCAGATATGGTTTGGCTGTATCACCATAGTCTCTTCACTTGTCCCTGACCATTGAATATTCTGCTGAATCTATTTTCCTTCTATCTCTAACCCTATTTTCCCTCTTGTTTCTCCTTCGTTGACACTCATGTTCTGTTCCTCCTCTGCCCAGATGTTTCAGCCCATAATTTTACTCATCCTCATACTAGTCTTATTCTCCTCCCTCTCCTATGCCACCATCTTTAAACTTGTCTTTCTGTTTACCCTTTTCTTCGTCCTGTGATCCCGCCTCAATAGCATAGCCACATCCTTTGTTTGTTTGTTTCTGTTGATGTTTACATTGGTTGTCAAGGTCAATGCACAGGAGCCTCCCTATTCAAGCACAGGCCACAGTCACATAACTGGATTTACAGTATGCTTATGTTCAACACTGGAGACTACATTACCCACTACCCACCACTTCCTTCATCACCCCCAAGTAAAGGTGAGTTAGCTAATGACACCTGTTTTGCCCAATTCCAAAATCAAACCCATTAGCCATGAAGGTAGGCCACCACATCAGGTAGCCTAGTAGATACGAATTTTAAACAAACATAATAGTGACAATGCAGCTGAATGGTGTTTGCCCCTAACAACATCTTATTTTGTAACAGATTGTGACAGTGCTGTGTTGTAGTCTTTTTCAGCTTTAGCCTATAGGTCTACATTAATCAACGAGTATGCTGCTTTTACCTCAAAAAGGTAAGAACAAATGTGTTCTCTCCTTCCTGTCACCATACTAATTCTGGTAAATGAACGAGGAATGAGTAGGCATACAGTAGGCTAGCACCTATACTGAGGAAACACGTATGACTCCCGGACATCGTACCAATAGATTTGAGTCAATAACACGGTCACACAAAAGCTTCATATTACCTTAGTCTGAGGATTCCCACATTCCTATCCACACCAAATATATTTTGGTTTTGAGCGATCAGATGCGTTTTGCAACGCTTCTTGTTTATGTCGACAAGTGTCAGTAATCTATTTGGGTCAGAACCTAGCCGGGATCGAATGACGCGAGCGGTGATATTGTGCAACCTTCAACAGCAATTGAGAATATGAAAACAAATCAACTGTAAAATAGTGGTAAACTATTTAAACAGGATCAAAGTACCTGCCAACGCGCCAGACATCCAGTTTTGCGGCGTAGCCTTTCAAATCCAAATATTAGCGCAGTTGTCACATATCGGTAGTCTACATTTTGACATTATAAATTGTAAACAATTACGAGTAGCTTGGAGTCACAAGACGAAATCTGCCAAGCACCCCAAAGTGGAGTAGCAACAGGGGTGCCAATTGGCTCAAGAGAACGGCAGCTAAAATAGCTATGTAAACACTTTCCCTCACTCCATTGCTTTGTAATTATAGACAGTGGTGAAGACAGTCGTGCTAGAATACATTTGACATTATCATACTTGATCCTAGCCCCAGTGACGCGGTGTAAATACCAGGCGCACTATAAAGGCAGGGTCCCCCTCTGGAACAGAAGTTGTTTACTCTGGGGGAAAAAGGCACCTGCTCCGGATTTAACCCCGCAGCCTAGGAGTGACAATCCGCGCGACTTTACGTAATAGAGTGGAGGCAACCGAAAGGGAGAGCTGTGGAAGAGGGGAGCAGAACCGCCACCGGGCACACAGACACACAGCTTGCAAGCTAAAGAGAGGGTCACTGTGAAGACCTTGGCTAGACTAAAATCTGGATTAATTTTCTGCTATTATTTATTATATGTATATGCCACTGCAATATACCGCCAGCGATTGGCAATAAAATCTTCAAGGAAGCTATTGCACAGCCAGGTAAGGCCACACTCAGAAGTTAATATTTTATTTTGTGGAAATATAGAACGTTCCATTAAGTTTTGTTGTACACATTGTTTTACCCATAAGGCTAATTGATCATCTCTACAACTTTGTCCAATGATTATGTTGATAGAAACCAGAGGTAAAACATTGTAAAATATAACCTTGCAGATCCACTGTGGGCTTTGTGTATTGGGTCACATTTGATCAACCTGTGCCTTTTTCGACGCGCCTCCAAATAGGTTGCATATGACCTTGTGTGGATTTCTTTATTAGACGCCTATTAATATAAAAACATACGCCATGCACATTTATTCTCTCGCTCTTCCGCCCTCCCAAGTTGGTGTTCGGTACGCACTTAATCTATAACATTCGTTGGTAGCAAATCATCTCCCTTGTAAAAATGTAGTGGATGTACTGTAATATATTACTGCAGCGATAGGCCTACGGAAACCCGTGAAAGCCATGCCAATATTGTGGCATATGGTCAATTTTCTAGTGGTGAGTCGCGCATGCAGCCAAGTCGGCAATGACCTTATCTTTTAGCGTTGACACTGAGGGCAGAAATGCCCATTGTGCATAATGTGTGAACATTTGAAAAATGAGGAATGCATGTACGTTAAAATGGGTAATGGCTGCCAGATATGTGCATGCCCCCGAAGTTGAAATGTATACCAAATTCCAGTATAGAAAGTTGTGAAGGACATAAGGAAAGGTAGTCTGGTTGCCGTCTCTGATCAGCTATACCATTCCACTCCTTGCCAGTCATATCATTTGCCAAATGAATGTTAGCTGAAAAGACTGGTACCCAGACTAAGAGAAGGGTTGGAGCAGAGGGGATGGCGACCAAGAGCCAAACAGTGAAGTTGTCTCAAGCAGAGTTGAGGTAGTGAACTACATGTAGTAATTTAACTACATTTTGCAATCGCTTGGTGGTAGTTGAACTTATTTCAAATCTTGGTAGTGTTTTCAGTAGTTAATTGCCTTTTTTGCCAGGTAGTGGTGTAGCTAACTACTGGAACTACACACTACTCTTTCTGCTAAAATTGAAGAAAATATGGGTGAAGTAGACAAGAATTTCCTTTATTTTTTGGCATCAGACTTGCCTAGTTTTCACTTGAAAAATAAATGACACATTCGGTTAACTGACTCGAGAGGGATCTAATCTTAAAATGTGTAGTCTATGACATTTCATATTTACATATGATAATTTATCACGAATGCGTGCCGAAAATATCTGGCCTACAGGATGTGAAAGATTGGAATGTGCCAATTGCTTTGAATCTTTCCATGAAATCTGCTAAATGCATATTGAGACCCTTTGTTTATTGGTTGATGTACACATGGCTAATGTCCTCTAGTTCTTCCATGTCTTATCATCCACAATAATCATCTCTCTCGTTCTCTCTCCCCCTTTGCAGTTTTCCTCCAACATTTCCACACGTTGGTGACCCCATCAAGACAGAAAGACACTAGGAAGTTGAAACAGAAAAAGAGAGGAAGTTTGTGACAGGACAGGAAGTAAGAAGCTGCTGCTGGAAGTGGCCCAAAATGGAAGCCATCGAACTACAGCAGAGTCTGAAGCGGTCTGGAAGGGCCTGGGGAACAGAGAGGGGGGAGCTTCTGGACAGCTTCGACTCAGAGATGCAGGAATGGGAGGACCAGCTGCAGGACATGCAGAGGAAGATAGAGGAGGTGAGGGGTCAACCACGGTCAGATACAGTCCAACACGGTCCAAACTAAAGTAAAACATGATCCAAATACATGGGCTAGTCTAAACGTTGACCAACATGCTCAAGCCCAGTTCTGACATGGTCTAACAAGATCCTAGGTAGAGTAACATTACCTGACATGGGGTTCACTACATCAGTCGTGTGAACATACTTGTGAATATTTTCACTTTGAGATAATGTCTTTCTCGTCTCACACTCTTGGTCATTCCTGAAGAGTGTTTAACTGGTTGTGTGTGTGTCCTATAATAAACTGTTGGCAGCACACCCCTTCCTGCGACCCTATGCATTTCTGGACTAAGGACACAGACACGTGTTAACAAGCTAATTAAACTGTGATGTGCTGACAGACAGTCAGAACACACACACACACACACTGTGAAAGTTGATACTAATGAACACATTAAAGATTGGAATGGCAAAGGAAGCACACACTCACTCCAGATGAAGTAGCAGAGGTGCAGATTATAGAAAATAGTTGGGTTGTGTAACTGTTTTGGCATGGTGCGATGGATTGCGTAAACAAGGCCGGTTGACATTGTCATGCGTACAGAAGGGTTTTGTGTACATATTGCTATACAGTGCTTTTGTATTGATATTTGTGTTTTGGAATACATCTACGTTGTAAGTGTAAGGAATTGTTGTATGTATAAAAACTTGTGTTCATGTTGTGAATGTAGAGTCTTGATAATCATGTTTATGTGCATATTTCAGCTTTACAACGAGGTGCAGGCTCGTAGAGGTGGAAATTATGTCACCATGGATAACAGCAAAAATGATAGGATGATTGATTGCGGCCGTGGGCATCATGACAATGGCTTCTGTGACCTGTATGGCAGCCACATCAACGCCACCAAGGACCACCCCAGTGCTGTAGATGCTTTTAACCACGGCCCCAACGGTTACGGCTACCCTGTCAACCATCAGAATGGCGGCTATGGTTATCCCCTTAGCAACAGTGCGGTGGAACTTGGAGACTTGTTGCAGGATTATCTTGGACATGGTCAAGGAAAGACCCGGAAGACCAACTCCGCTATCAACAATGTGAGTAGCTACAGTAACTAAGGGTTACAGTCATTAGGCAGCCCCATCCGGAAACAACTTTTATCCTATGACTCACCTCTTTGGTGTTTGCAGATGGGAAGAAATCTGATAGGTGAAAGCAATGTGGTAGAATCTCCCCTTAGCTCATTGGAAGACGAGATGGGGCCAACACCATAATGATTACACCTATTTGGTTCCTTCAAGTCTGCCAGCACTGGAGGGGCAGGGGATAGGCAGGGTTGTTTTCAGGAATATTAATATAAATAGATTACATAGAACTTCATACTCCACTGGAAATTGCATCAGCCATGCCAGTGTGACTGCACAGCTGAATTTGATATACTGTATCTATGCTATTTGCACTATTCTGCTTCACGGATTATTTTCCCTCCTAGGTAACCCTTGTCCCACTTCTCTCTCAGCATCTGAAGGAGATCACTAAAGGGAGCCAGGATCAGTCTGTACACCAGGACGAGATGAAGAGGAGGCCTGTTGGGAATGAAAGGTAAGAGACCTTTCATACAGACAACATTTTGTGAAGTTCATTTTGAGATAATTAATTTTGAGAGTTCAATCCACCTATGCAATTCCTTATTTTAGTTATCTTACTGGTGACATCTTTTGCTTGTTGATCTGTTTTAGGATTAGTAAGGTGCGGTTTGCGGACGAGGAGGCTGAGAACAGGAAGAACAGGGTGTCACACAGAAAGAGTTCCCCTTGTAGGGACCTTAACAAGGAGAACACAGGGGCCAATCCCCCCCTCAGACAGCGAGAAGGTCCTCCCATACCCCCCCGATCCACCTCCCAGATGGCCCCTCCCGACACCTTCTCCCCAGCCCTGGACAGGATGTCCAATGCCCCTGGGGTCCTTGTGGACAGGAAGTGTGGTAGCCCCTCGGTTCTCAGAAAGTTTGGAGCCATGCTCCAGGAAAACGAGGGCAAAACCCTCACTGATACCGGTGTGGTGACCAACCAGGTGCCTACCGAGAACAAGTGCCCCACCGCCATCTGTCAGCACAAAGGGCTGGACGGCAGCAGGATGACTGGGCGCGTGCCTGTCCAGAAGTGCCAAGCAGATTCCGTCATGCTAACAGCAAGGATGGATTGCAGCCAAGAACGAGGGGCAGTGAAAGACTTTAGGAGAGGGAGCCAGCTGGGAGAGGGCAGAGGCACCTCAATGGCTAGCTATGCTCACCCTAAAGGACTCCATGCAGGGGTTCAGAGGAGGACCCAGGTAGGAGGCAGCCCCAAGCCCAAAGCAAGGGCTCTCAGAAGGGCAGACAGAGACATGGGTCTGGTCCAGGGAGAGAGGGCCAGGAGGCCTGCACCCCAGCCTGGGGAACTCGGAGTGGACTACAGGAACCTGAGTGGATCCTATGTTGGGGCTCAGATGATCCAGAGGGGAGGGCCAGTTGCAGGTCAGAAGAAGGACAATGGACTCATTGAGCTTCTGGATATGCTGGACATTGAGCACGAGTACAGCTCCTGCCCCAAAGCCGCACAGACTGCCTACAGACAGGACACACAGCAGGTGAAATAGGCATAGCAAATACAGACACACACACACATACAGTCTTGACCTGACCAACTTGTATTGTTTCTCTCCAGGTGAGCCCAGCTGACTCATTCTCAGCAACCCCCACAAGGAACTTCTCTCGTCCTGCTCGTCCAGCTAATCAACGCCCTCCATCCAGGTGGGCTTGCTGTGCCCCCACCGCCTTGATCTCTGCCCCCTCCGGCCCAATTTCCCACCCCCCAAGCACCTTGGCACGCACTCCTAGCCCGATAGCAAGAACCCCAAGCCCCGCCCTGAAGCAGCAATCTTTCTGCTCCTATTTGCTCCACACTGAGACTGCCATCATGTGAGACACCTGCCCCGCCCCCTCTAAACCCTGCCTCTCCTCCCCAAATTCAACCCACAGGACTCAGATGACATAGTCCTGCCCTCTCTGTAAATACTAAAGACTGTTCCTTCTATCTGGCTTTAAAAAAAAGTGCTTTAAGAAATTTTCTATGAGATTACCCACATGACTGTGTATGTGTGGTCTATAAGAAACAGAATAGTTGACTCTTGTTCAGTCTCCAGTGTTACTGTGGCCTTCCCTTCTCCTGTGCCAAACTTCATTACGTCTTTATTTCTTTCACTCTCTTAACTTCTCTACCTTTCTTTCTTTTGTATTGGTGATTTTTGGATGGCTGTGTAAAATGTGATATAGCATGCCCCCTTTTTACTTGCGGGTGCATGTTCCTTTATGTATGTAACTCAACCCTAATAAGTGCCATGTTGGCTTGTTTTTATAAATGGCCAACAAGTCAATTCAGAGTTGATCCTGTCCTGTCAGCACAGAAGCAACATGCTAACTGTCTATAGTATGTTTTACTGTATCATATTATCAAAGTAACGCATTTGAAAATGTTCAAGTAACCATCGTGAGACATACAGTTATGACTGTGATGCTTTTCATGTCCTTTTTTCTCTCTTGATAAGAAATAAACACGACAGTGCTTTGACGAACTGACTCCAGCTATCTTTGGAATTGCATCTCCATGATTTGTATTGTTTGATTTGTGCCTGTTATTTCATTGGTTGGTGGTGACATGGTGTTGCTACTCCATGTATCAACACTACTGAGATTCAGTACCATACTGAAACAATCCTGAGTGCCACTAAACATCGAAAGCAACTAGCTCAGCTACTACTGTTCAGGGGAGTCAGCTACTCTAGGTCTCAGGGAAGGTGACATCAATGCCTGAGGCCAAGCTAACTATGACTAGCTGATGTATTCTACATTAGCTGGAGCTGAATGAAGGCGAGGGGGGAGGAAGCTTCTCCGGTGCCAAGTAAACTACTGTTCAAAAGTTTGGGGTCACTTAGAAATGTTCTTGTTTTTGCAAGAAAAGCCTATTTCATTTGTCCATTAAAATAACATCATTGATCAGGAATACAGAGCAGACATTGTTAATGTTGTAAATGACTATTATAGCTGGAAACGTTTTATGGAATATCTAAGGCGTACAGAGGCCCATTATCAGCAACCATCACTCCTGTGTTCCAATGGCCAAGTTTATCATTTTAGAAGGCTAATTTATCATTAGAAAACCCTTTTGCAATTATGTTAGCACAGCTGAAAACTTTCGTGCTGATTAAAGAAGCAATACAACTGGCCTTCTTTAGACTAGTTGAGTATCTGGAGCATCAGCATTTGTCGATTTGATTACAGGCTCAAAAAGGCCATAAACAAATAACTTTCTTCTGAAACTCGTCAGTCTATTCTTGTTCTGAGAAATTAAGGCTATTCCATGCAAGATATTGCCAAGAAACTGAAGATGTCTTACAACGTTGTGTGTAACTGACAGTTAGACTTACAGGTTATGTCGTTGTCTTTTGTTTGAATTGTTTATGTGTCCGCTGTGCGGGGGAAATGATAATACAAGCGGAACTACGTAGCTAATACTGTTGTAACGGGGATCCTTATTGTAGCAACACACTTTTGGAGGGAAGGCAATCCTGCGCTGCGTTAGCTAAGTTTTCATGTCATCGGGTGTAGTTCATAAAGGTTGAAGAGTGTATGTTAGGATGAAGTGTGGATTCACGCCAGGAATAATAAGTGTGAAGTTTGATTTCCTCCCTTCTGTAATAAGCAGCCAATGAGGTATTTGTTCCTTTATTCATGTGTTAATCTGAACCTGTTATAACGCCGGTTAAACTGTTATGTATGTAAGCACTTCAGAGTTATACCAAGCTAATAAGTCACTCGTAAGATAAGGTTGTAAGAGTGTGCTTAACTGTATTTTTCATTTACTTTATAGTTCTCACGGAAGGTGATAATTCTGACTAAAACTACAGAATAAAGCCGCCAGTTAAAATCAAGGAACGGTTGTGCTCGTGGTTACTGAAGGGAGCTACATTGTGTACTACTCCCTTCACAGAACAGCGCAAACTGGCCCTAACCAGAATAGAAATAGGAGTGGGAGGCCCCGGTGCACAACTGAGCAGTTAGCCTTTTAAAATGCTAAACTTGGATTAGCTAACACAACAATCCATTGGAACACAGGAGTGATGGTTGCTGATAATGGGCCTCTGTACGCCTATGTTGATATTCCATAAAAAATCTGAAGTTTCCAGCTACAATAGTAATTTACAACTGTAGAAAAGGCCCATGGAGTTGGTGGAATACTCCTTTAATTAATTGCCATTTACTCAGCTGGGCCAGGGTCGCTTTAATTAGGTCAGGTGGAAATGTCCTACAGATCTCAACTCTATAAAAGGAGGAAATTGCCATCGCCTGATCTCGCTGCTTTCTCTTCCCTAAATCCATCTGATCCAGAAGTTCTGTGCGTCCATGAATCCACCACAGACTACCAGTAAATATACCACTTTATGGTTAAAGGAATTCCTGCCTCAGTCTCATACATTCCTCTGTCACCTGACACGTGACCACCTGTTCACCTTCACTGTCAGTCATCCTACCTGTCCAGCAACCCACACAGATTCCACTAATCTTTCAATGGTCCTTTGAGCCGGATGATGACTGAACCAAAGACAGGTGAAAAGGAAATGGAGGCGGAGAGGGAAGAATTGTCTCCACTGGAAGGAAGAAGAGAGGAGGAGAGAGCAGCTGAGGGAAAGGTCTTGGAACAAAGGAAATATCCAGGAGCTAAGCCTAAAGCAACAAAGGCTTCATCCTCAACTACCAGGAGCACCAGAAGAACCAGGCAAGCACCTGGTTATCTTAAGGACTATGTGGTCGAGGTTCCGACATCAAAGGGCAAGCCCACCAGAGCTCAAAGAGTTGATGGATCAACTATACGTTTCAGCCATCAACCATCCCCTCTGAGCCAAGGACCGGAAACTGCTTTGGAGCAGGAAAGTGGTCTACGTGAGGGACCTATGGAAGAGGTAACTCCCACTGCACAGGTCGACCAGCTTCCAGAGGCAGGCTCCGCTCACCCCTTAACTAATGGGAAATCGTCGAAGCACTCTAGACGGAGTGGGAGTTCGACCAGTGGATACCCCTTTGGAAGTGGCCATGGCAGCTGCCATTCACTAGCCCTCAGCAATTCACAGACCGCTGTCCTACAAGAGAGGATGAAACTATTAGCTTCGGAGGAAATTGAGCGTCAGATTGAGGAGGAACGACAGGCTGACGAACGATGTCACCAATTGGATGTGCAGGCCCGTAGAGCTCTACAGGAAAGGGAATTCATTGCCAAGGACCTGGCACAGCAGCGACGGCACCGTCAAGCCAGAAGGGAATTAGAAGAGGCACGGATGGTCTCATCCTTCCTGGAGAGGAACGAACAGGGAGTTGACCTGACCACCCTTCCACATGGACCTGAACTGTCTGCCTTTCTTTCCCGATCTGCCCCTCTGGTACAGCATGGCACACAGTCTTCGGAGGCTCCGGGGTCAACAGCCAACACGGAGCACGGGAGACGGGCCGCTCCGCCAACGCCCTCTATGCCAGTGACACAAGTTAGCATTCCTCCATCTGGACAAAGCATCACTCCTTCGCCTTTCCGCCAATTACCAACCAAGGAAAATTGTTCCTTTCGTCCAGGGCCAGGCCAGTCCTCAAACAACAGGTCGGAGGGCTCTCTCCCAATTCCGGCTGCCAGAAATGGAGGGTCTGGGACAGTAGGGGACAGGCCCAATGAGGCCACAGTGGGCTCATCAGAAGTCCCAGGTTTATCCTTCACGCAACCAGAAGAGGGAGCCAACATTATGAAACTTCTAGTAGCCTCAGCCTATGGAATTCCCAGACCCAAACTGCCATACTTTGAAAATGGAAAGGAGAGTGAATTTGTCCTTTTGGAAATGGCATTGGAGAGCCTACTGGGTATTCACGGTCATCTGTCAGAACGCTACAAATACCAAGTACTAATCGATCATTTGCGGTTTCCCAGTGCATACAGGCTGGCCCAATCATTTATGCACTCCGCAACACCATACACTGCAGCTCTCCAGGCCCTGAAGGCGAGATATGGTGAGCCACGTCAGCTAGTCCAGAATGAACTAAACAACATCCTGAACACGTCTCCAATTAAAATGGGAGACCATGCTGCCTTCCAAGAATTCTCCCTGGCTGTCCAATCCCTGACCTCGATGCTCCAATCCGTTGAAGGGGAAGACGGGAACGAGCTTAAATGTGGCTCCCACGTGGACAGGCTTCTTAGCAAACTTCCAGTGTACCTCAGAGACAGTTTCATTGAACATTGTTTGAATAAGGGCATCCTGAAAGAGGGCTCGAGAAGCACCTATGCTCTCAGAGACCTGGCCACATGGTTGGAGGTGAAGGCAAAGGCGAAGAGCATCGCTCACCAGGCCACAATCTCCGCCATAGCCACAGGGGGAAGGAAGGAGTTTGAACGCCAGCAGGGACAGAAAAGACCAAATCCCACTACCATGTACTTAAATAGTGAGGCCGGGGAGGAACCCGGGAAGAAGACCCCTCTCAAGAGCAAGAACATCAAATTCCAGCCTTACTGCCCATATTGCAATGGTAAGGGGCACTTCCTTGGCTCATGCCCCAGAGTAAAAAAGCTCACTCAAACTCAATTGAAGGCCTGGATCACTTCAGGCGAGCGATGCTACAAGTGTGCCCGTAGCCATAAGGTGGAGACCTGCACATTGAGGAAACCCTGCAACCGCTGTAAAGAAATCCATCTCACCGTGGTGCATGATCTATTTCCCCAAGCAAAGAAGGAGCAGAGTATGCTCATGGTAGGAGCTGCAAAGGAGCTGTATCTCGACCAGCAGAACCGGTCTCCAAGGGTCATGTTGAAGGTGGTCAAGGTTACTCTGCAAAGTGAAGGGAGAAGCATTGATACATTCGCCGTTCTAGATGATGGGTCAGAAAGAACAATCATTCTCACAGCGGCCACCCGTCAGCTTAACCTGGAAGGGACCCCCGAGACCCTTAATCTCAGAACGGTGCGACATGATGTTATCCAAATGAAAGGCTCTGCTGTAACCTTTAGCATTTCACCTTCAGGAAACAGGGATGTGGCCTATAACATCACCAATGCCTTCACGGCAGATGGCTTGAATCTCGCAGAGCACTCCTGCCCGGTAAGTGTTCTACAGAAACAATATCCTCATCTACGAGGATTGCCTCTTCCTAACCTGGCCAGAGTAGCACCACTTATCCTGATTGGGTCAGACCACCCACATCTCGTCACCCCGACTGAGCCTATACGAGCTGGACCAGAAGGAGGACCCATTGCTGTCCATACATCCTTGGGTTGGGCTGTGCAAGGTCCATCCCATCTACTTCTATCCACCCAGCTGACCTAGTGGAACGATGGATCTGTTGGGAAACTGAGTTAACGGAGCTCTCTGATGTCCAAATGCCAAGATGTTATGTACCATCCTGTGTTGACCAACTGGGATCATGCCTGGAACTGCATGTGTTCTGTGACGCTTCGGAGCGAGCTTATGGGGCGGTTTCCTATCTTAGAGTGGAGGATAAGGCAGGCCACACCCATGTCTCCTTTGTCATGGCCAGGTCCAGGGTCGCACCCAAGAAGCAGTTGTCAATGCCTAGGCTGGAACTCAGTGCTGCCCTTTCCGGAGCCCAGTTGGCCTCTACCTTGCGAGCCGAGCTCACCTTGCCAATCCAAAGGATCATCTACTGGAGTGATTCGACCACTGTATTGACATGGCTCAAGTCGGAGTCCTGCCGGTATAAGGTGTTTGTCGGGACTCGCATTGCGGAAATCCAAGACCTAACAGAAGTCCAGGACTGGAGGTATGTTGATAGCATAAACAATCCTGCTGATGACATTACTAGAGGTAAAACCCTTAAGGAATTGGCTAAACCCCATCGCTGGAGCTTGGGACCACCATTCTTGTCCCAACCAGAGAACGAGTGGCCGACAGCCCCCAGGCGTGCGGCCCCTCTGCGACCGACTGAAGCTCATGAGTTAAGGAAGTCTGCCCAATGCTACAGCATTTCTACGGAACCAACAACGGCTCTCCCTGACCTAACACAATCCCAAACACTGCCGGATCTGATCACAGCCACAACCCAGACCTCAGATGGGGTGGCTTCTATACCTACCTCCCTCGCATGCAGAGACACTACTCCTCCAGCAAGCACAAGCAGTTAGCTTCCCTGAGGAGTTAAAAGCTCTGAAAGCCGGTAGGGAAGTGGCTAAGGGCAGCCGTCTTCTCTCTCTTGCCCCAGAATATGATCCAATCCTTGGAGTGATCAGAGTCGGAGGGAGGCTGCGCCAAGCGGAGGTTTTGGACCCAGATGCTATCCACCCAATTATCCTCGACTCCAGACACCCTCTTACCAGGCTCCTCATCAAGAGTTATGATGAGCGGCTTCTCCACCCAGGGCCAGAGAGGGTCTATGGGGAGATGAGGCGGAAGTACTGGATAATTGGAGGACGAGGAGCCATTCGTAAGCACCAATACGCCTGCGTAGAATGTCAGAGATGGCGGGCCGGAGCTACGGTGCCCAAAATGGCAGATTTACCCCCTGCTCGCTTGCGCCTCCTTAAACCACCCTTCTGGTCAACAGGAGTAGATTGCTTCGGCCCCTTGATGATCAAGTTAGGTCGTCGTGTGGAAAAGCGCTGGGGCATTCTATTCAAGTGTATGACAACCAGATGTGTCCACCTGGACCTACTGGAGAGTTTGGATACGGAAGCCTTCCTCATGGCCCTACGGCGGTTTATCTCCCGACGGGGGAAACCCTACGAGATCCTGGCTGACAGAGGTACGAACTTCAAGGCAGGAGAAGCCAGGTTGGAGGAAGCCTTCCAAGCCATGGAACCCAGCCTCCAGGATCAGCTGATGGACCAACAAATCTCATTCAAATTTAACCCTCCAGGCGCTCCTCATTTTGGAGGAACATGGGAGCGAGAGATCAAATCTGTAAAGACAGCCTTACGAGTCGTACTAGGGGACCAAACTGTCACTGAAACGGTCTTGAGGACTGTCCTGATAGAGGTGGAAGGGATTATGAACTCCAAACCCTTGGGATATCTCTCTGCAGACATCGCTGACCCCGATCTGGTTACACCGAATATGCTCTTGATGGGACGCCGAGATGCGTCACTTCCTCAAGCCATGTATGCTGATACCAACCTCGTAGGCAGACGCCGGTGGCGACACAGCCAAATCTTAGCTGACCATTTTTGGGCCCGATTCATTCTGGATTACCTACCAAGTCTACAGCACAGAGGGAAATGGCGGAGAGAAATGGCCAGCCTGGAAACTGGCCAAGTGGTAATGATGGTGGACCCTCAGCTGCCTCGAGCCTCCTGGCCGGTGGGCCGTATAACTAAGACCATGCCTGGGACCGATGGTCGTGTTAGATCAGTGGAAATCCAGGTGAAGAACCGGACATATATCCGGCCAGTTGCCCGACTGATTCCTCTCCCTGAGATGACAGAGGACGGGGAGCAATGAGCCTTTTTGAGGAATGTGGAAATTAACAAATTTCCGGGGTGGCTGTAGAAAAGGCCCATGGAGTTGGTGGAATACTCCTTTAATTAATTGCCATTTACTCAGCTGGGCCAGGGGCGCTTTAATTAGGTCAGGTGGAAATGTCCTACAGATCTCAACTCTATAAAAGGAGGAAATTGCCATCGCCTGATCTCGCTGCTTTCTCTTCCCTAAATCCATCTGATCCAGAAGTTCTGTGCGTCCATGAATCCACCACAGACTACCAGTAAATATACCACTTTATGGTTAAAGGAATTCCTGCCTCAGTCTCATACATTCCTCTGTCACCTGACACGTGACCACCTGTTCACCTTCACTGTCAGTCATCCTACCTGTCCAGCAACCCACACAGATTCCACTAATCTTTCAACAACATTAACAATGTCTACACAGTATTTCTGATCAATTTAATGTTATTTTAATGGACAAAAATGTGTTTTTCTTTAAAAAACAAGGACATTTCTAAGTGACCCCAAACATTTGAACGGTAGTGTAGGTTCCGAGACAGCGGATGACAGGATGATTTTTGGTCAATCTGATCATGTATAAGCAATATCTTCTTGGGAAAGACCACCACCTATGAAATCCCTATTTATGACCTGGTTACTACATGTGAACAACTCACTTTGACTAAACACTGAGTCAGTGCACAGTTATTTTTGTATTATTTATTTTATTTAACCTTTAACTATTTTATTTAACATACATTCTGGGCTAGATTTACTAACCATTTGCACCATAAGTCATTGTTTTGCATCAGTGCAAAGTGTCTCAACACATTACCATATGATATCTACATATAATCAGTAAATAAGTGCCCGTGGCCATAATAATAGGGTTTATATTGTAGGATAGTGTCTCACTCTTTCCAACCCTGTTACCAGGCAGACTAACATAGACTGGGGTTGCGTGAGAAGACTGTTGGGGGTCTATATTAGATGCGTTTTCATGCCCTGAGGTACTCTCCTCATAAAACTGCATGAACAACCAAGAGGCGGTTTGCCAACTTGTCTGCTGCCACTTTGTCTGCCATTCAAGACACACAGCAGGTGGGTCCTCTCTAACACACTTACAATTTCACACACACACACACTCTCTCTCTCTCTCTCTCTGGCAGAGCTGCCATATCTGTCGGTGCCATCTTACTACCTGTGTCTCTCTCTTTCTAACACACACACACACACACACACACACACACACACACACACACACACACACACACACACACACACACACACACACACACACACACACACACACACACACACACACACACACACACACACACACACACACACACACACACACACACACACAGCAAGAGAGATGTTCTCTCTCACACACACAAAGCAAGGGGAGGTAGCTACAGTGTGAAATGTCAGGGCTGTGAAATGTTAGGGCTGTAGGGGTACGGAAGTCCCTTGGCCCTGCGACGCCTCAACCTCGTCACCCAACCCCACTCTGAAATGTTGCCCCTCTGACTGAAATAGCAATCGTGACGTTGTTTTGGTGCCAGAAATCTTAGCCTGCTGCTGATGGAGGTATAAATAAAGAAGAGGGGTGTGTACTGCTGGTTCTCTCTCTTTTTGTCTCCCTTTTTCAGCACTTTCATCTCTATCTCATCACTCTCTTTTTCCTCCCTCTCTATTGTACAGTCGTGGCCAAAAGTTGAGAATGACATAAATATACATTTTCACAAAGTCTGCTGCCTCAGTTTGTATGATGGCAATTTGCATATACTCCAGAATGTTATGAAGAGTGATCAGATGAATTTCAATTAATTGCAAAGTCCCTCTTTGCCATGCAATTGAACTGAATCCCCCAAAAACATTTCCACTGCATTTCAGCCCTGCCACAAAAGGACCAGCTGACATCATGTCAGTGATTCTCTCAATAACACAGGTATGAGTGTTGACGAGGACAAGGCTGGAGATCACTCTGTCATGCTGATTGAGTTCGAATAACAGACTGGAAGCTTCAAAAGGAGGGTGGTGCTTGGAATCGTTGTTCTTCCTCTGTCAGCCATGGTTACCTGCAAGGAAACACGTGCCGTCATCATTGCTTTGCACGAAAGGGCTTCACAGGAAAGGATATTGCTGCCAGTACGATTGCACCTAAATCAACCATTTATCGATTCATCAAGAACTTCAAGGAGAGCGGTTCAATTGTTGTGAAGAAGGCTTCAGGGCACCCAAGAAAGTCCAGAAAGCGCCAGGACCGTCTCCTAAAGTTGATTCAGCTGCGGGATTGGGGCACCACCAGTACAGAGCTTGCTCAGGAATGGCAGCAGGCAGGTGTGAGTGCATCTGCACACACAGTGAGGCAAAGACTTTTGGAGGATGGCCTGGTGTCAAGAAGGGCAGCAAAGAAGCCACTTCTCTCCAGGAAAAACATCAGGGACAGACTGATATTCTGCAAAAGGACTGCTGAGGACTGGGGTAAAGTCATTTTCTCTGATGAATCCCCTTTCCGATTGTTTGGGGCATCCGGAAGAAAAAGCTTGTACGGAGAAGACAAGGTGAGCGCTACCATCCATCCTGTGTCGTGCCAACAGTAAAGCATCCTGAGACCATTCATGTTTGGGGTTGCTTCTTAGCCAAGGGAGTGGGCTCACTCACAATTTTGCCTAAGAACACAGCCATGAATAAAGAATGGTACCAACACATCCTCCGAGAGCAACTTCTCAAACCATACAGGAACAGTTTGGTGACAACCAATGCCTTTTCCAGCATGATGGAGCACCTTTCCATAAGGCAAAAGTGATAACTAAATGGCTCGTGAAACAAAACATTTATATTTTGGGTCCATGGCCAGGAAACTCCCCAGACCTTAATCCCAATGATAACTTGTGGTCAATCCTCAAGAGGCGGGTGGACAAACAAAAAAACACAAATTCTGACAAACTCCAAGCATTGATTATGCAAGAATGGGCTTCCATCAGTCAGGATGTGGCCCAGAAGTTAATTGACATCATGCCAGGGAGGATTACAGATGTTGTCATGCTGGTGAATGAGGACCCAAAAGCGACTTGGCGAAAACAGAGTATTTAATCCAGAATAAACTTTACAAAACAAAAAGCATAATACTACACGTAAAGACGAGAACAGACTGGAGACTTGATCGAGAACTGCAGGTTGCCTCGGGAAGGCACTTGAACCTAGCAGACTCAGACACCTGCTCACCACGCAGCATCTGAGGGAAACACGACACGACAGGGCAAAACATAGACACAGCACGGTGAATTATAAATGAGGATCCGACAGGGCAGGTACGGGAAACAAGGAGAGAAATAGGGACTCTAATCAGGGAAAAGGATCGGGAACAGGTGTGGGAAGACTAAATGATGATTAGGGGAATAGGAACAGCTGGGAGCAGGAACGGAACGATAGAGAGAAGAGAGAGCGAGAGAGTGAGAGAGGGAGGGGGAGAGAGAGGGCTAGAAAGAGGGAAAGAACCTAATAAGACCAGCAGAGGGAAACGAATAGAATGGGAAGCACAGGGACAAGACATGATAATAAATGACAAAACATGACAGTACCCCCCCACTCACCGAGCGCCTCCTGGCGCACTCGAGGAGGAATCCTGGCGGCAACGGAGGAAATCATCAATGAGTGAACGGTCCAGCACGTCCCGAGACGGAACCCAACTCCTCTCCTCAGGACCGTAACCCTCCCAATCCACTAAGTATTGGTGACCCCGTCCCCGAGAACGCATGTCCATGATCTTATGTACCTTGTAAATAGGTGCGCTCTCGACAAGGACGGGAGGGGGAGGGAAGACGAACGGGGGTGCGAAGAAAGGGCTTAACACAGGAGACATGGAAGACAGGATGGACGCGACGAAGATGTCGCGGAAGAAGCAGTCGCACAGCGACAGGATTGACGACCTGGGAGACACGGAACGGACCAATGAACCGCGGAGTCAACTTACGAGAAGCTGTCGTAAGAGGAAGGTTGCGAGTGGAAAGCCACACTCTCTGGCCGCAACAATACCTAGGACTCTTAATCCTGCGTTTATTGGCGGCTCTCACAGTCTGTTCCCTGTAGCGGCAAAGTGCAGACCTCACCCTCCTCCAGGTGCGCTCACAACGTTGGACAAACGCTTGAGCGGAGGGAACGCTGGACTCGGCAAGCTGGGAAGAGAATAGAGGAGGCTGGTAACCCAGACTACTCTGAAACGGAGATAACCCGGTAGCAGACGAAGGAAGCGAGTTGTGAGCGTATTCTGCCCAGGGGAGCTGTTCTGCCCAAGACGCAGGGTTTCTGAAAGAAAGGCTGCGTAGTATGCGACCAATCGTCTGATTGGCCCTCTCTGCTTGACCGTTAGACTGGGGATGAAACCCGGAAGAGAGACTGACGGACGCACCAATCAAACGACAGAACTCCCTCCAAAATTGTGACGTGAATTGCGGGCCTCTGTCTGAAACGGCGTCTAACGGGAGGCCATGAATTCTGAACACATTCTCGATAATGATTTGTGCCGTCTCCTTAGCGGAAGGAAGTTTAGCGAGGGGAATGAAATGTGCCGCCTTAGAGAACCTATCGACAACCGTAAGAATCACAGTCTTCCCCGCAGACAAAGGCAGACCGGTAATGAAGTCTAGGGCGATGTGAGACCATGGTCGAGAAGGAATGGGGAGCGGTCTGAGACGACCGGCAGGAGGAGAGTTACCCGACTTAGTCTGCGCGCAGTCCGAACAAGCAGCCACGAAACGGCGCGTGTCACGCTCCTGAGTCGGCCACCAAAATCGCTGGCGAATAGACGCAAGAGTGCCTCGAACACCGGGATGACCAGCTAACTTGGCAGAGTGAGCCCACTGAAGAACAGCCAGACGAGTGGAAACAGGAACGAAAAGGAGGTTACTAGGACAAGCGCGCGGCGACGCAGTGTGCGTGAGTGCTTGCTTAACCTGTCTTTCAATTCCCCAGACTGTCAACCCGACAACACGCCCATAAGGAAGAATCCCCTCGGGATCAGTAGAAGCCACAGAAGAACTAAACAGACGGGATAAGGCATCAGGCTTGGTGTTCTTGCTACCCGGACGGTAAGAAATCACAAACTCGAAACGAGCGAAAAACAACGCCCAACGAGCTTGACGGGCATTAAGTCGTTTGGCAGAACGGATGTACTCAAGGTTCTTATGGTCTGTCCAAACGACAAAAGGAACGGTCGCCCCCTCCAACCACTGTCGCCATTCGCCTAGGGCTAAGCGGATGGCGAGCAGTTCACGGTTACCCACATCATAGTTGCGCTCAGATGGCGACAGGCGATGAGAAAAATAAGCGCAAGGATGAACCTTATCGTCAGACTGGAAGCGCTGGGATAGAATGGCTCCCACGCCTACCTCTGAAGCGTCAACCTCGACAATGAATTGTCTAGTGACGTCAGGAGTAACGAGGATAGGAGCGGACGTAAAACGTTCTTTTAGAAGATCAAAAGCTCCCTGGGCGGAACCGGACCACTTAAAACACGTCTTGACAGAAGTAAGAGCTGTGAGAGGGGCAGCAACTTGACCGAAATTACGAATGAAACGCCGATAGAAATTAGCGAAACCTAAAAGCGCTGCAACTCGACACGTGACCTTGGAACGGGCCGATCACTGACAGCTTGGACCTTAGCGGAATCCATCTGAATGCCTTCAGCGGAAATAACGGAACCGAGAAAAGTAACGGAGGAGACATGAAAAGAACACTTCTCAGCCTTTACGTAGAGACAATTCTCTAAAAGGCGCTGTAGAACACGTCGAACGTGCTGAACATGAATCTCGAGTGACGGTGAAAAAATCAGGATATCGTCAAGATAGACAAAAACAAAGATGTTCAGCATGTCTCTCAGAACATCATTAACTAATGCCTGAAAAACAGCTGGCGCATTGGCGAGACCAAACGGCAGAACCCGGTACTCAAAATGCCCTAACGGAGTGTTAAACGCCGTTTTCCACTCGTCCCCCTCTCTGATGCGCACGAGATGGTAAGCGTTACGAAGGTCCAACTTAGTAAAGCACCTGGCTCCCTGCAGAATCTCGAAGGCTGATGACATAAGGGGAAGCGGATAACGATTCTTAACCGTTATGTCATTCAGCCCTCGATAATCCACGCAGGGGCGCAGAGTACCGTCCTTCTTCTTAACAAAAAGAACCCCGCCCCGGCCGGAGAGGAAGAAGGCACTATGGTACCGGCGTCAAGAGACACAGATAAATAATCCTCGAGAGCCTTACGTTCGGGAGCCGACAGAGAGTATAGTCTACCCCGAGGAGGAGTGGTCCCCGGAAGGAGATCAATACTACAATCATACGACCGGTGAGGAGGAAGGGAGTTGGCTCGGGACCGACTGAAGACCGTGCGCAGATCATGATATTCCTCCGGCACTCCTGTCAAATCGCCAGGTTCCTCCTGAGAAGTGGGGACAGAAGAAATGGGAGGGATGGCAGACATTAAGCACTTCACATGACAAGATACGTTCCAGGATAGGATAGAAGAATTACAAGACCAATTAATAGAAGGATTATGACATACTAGCCAGGGATGACCCAAAACAACAGGTGTGAAAGGTGAACGAAAAATCAAAAAGAAATAGTCTCACTGTGGTTACCAGATACTGTGAGAGTTAAAGGTAGTGTCTCAAATTTGATACTGGGAAGATGACTACCATCTAAGGCAAACATGGGCGTAGGCTTGTCTAACTGTCTGAAAGGAATGTTATGTTTCCGAACCCATGCTTCGTCCATGAAACAACCCTCAGCCCCAGAGTCAATCAAGGCACTGCATGTAGCACCCGAACCGGTCCAGCGTAGATGGACCGACATAGTAGTACAAGATCTAGATGAAGAGACCTGAGTAGTAGCGCTCACCAGTAGCCCTCCGCTTACTGATGGGCTCTGGCCTCTTACTGGACATGAATTAACAAAATGTCCATCAAATCCGCAATAGAGGCACAGGCGGTTGGTGATCCTCCGTTCCCTCTCCTTAGTCGAGATGCGAATCCCTCCCAGCTGCATGGGCTCAGTCTCAGAGCCAGAGGAGGGAGATGGTTGCGATGCGGAGCAGGGAAACACCGTTGATGCGAGCTCTCTTCCACGAGCCTGGTGACGAAGATCTACCCGTCGTTCTATGCGGATGGCGAGAGCAATCAAAGAGTCCACACTGGAAGGAACCTCCCGAGAGAGAATCTCATCTTTGACCACTGTGTGGAGTCCCTCCAGAAAACGAGCGAGCAGCGCCGGCTCGTTCCAGTCACTAGAGGCAGCAAGAGTACGAAACTCTATAGAGTAATCCGTTATGGATCGATCACCTTGGCATAGGGAAGCCAGGACCCTAGAAGCCTCCCCACCAAAAACTGAACGGTCAAAACCCGAATCATCTCCTCTTTAAAGTTCTGGTAATTGTTAGAACAATCAGCCCTTGCCTCCCAGATAGCTGTGCCCCACTCTCGGGCCCGGCCAGTAAGGAGTGAAATGACGTAAGCAACCCGAGCTCTCTCTCTAGAGTATGTGTTGGGTTGGAGAGAGAACACAATCTCACACTGGGTGAGAAAGGAGCGGCACTCAGTGGGCTGCCCGGAGTAGCAAGGTGGGTTATTAACCCTAGGTTCTGGAGGCTCGGCAGGCCAGGAAGTAACAGGTGGCACGAGACGAAGACTCTGGAACTGTCCAGAGAGGTCGGAAACCTGAGCGGCCAGGTTCTCCACGGCATGGCGAGCAGCAGACAATTCCTGCTCGTGTCTGCCGAGCATGGCTCCTTGGATCTCGACGGCAGTGTTACGAGCGTCTGTAGTCGCTGGGTCCATTCCTCGGTCGGATCCTTCTGTCATGCTGGTGAATGAGGACCCAAAAGCGACTTGGCGAAAACAGAGTATTTAATCCAGAATAAACTTTACAAAACAAAAAGCATAATACTACACGTAAAGACGAGAACAGACTGGAGACTTGATCGAGAACTGCAGGTTGCCTCGGGAAGGCACTTGAACCTAGCAGACTCAGACACCTGCTCACCACGCAGCATCTGAGGGAAACACGACACGACAGGGCAAAACATAGACACAGCACGGTGAATTATAAATGAGGATCCGACAGGGCAGGTACGGGAAACAAGGAGAGAAATAGGGACTCTAATCAGGGAAAAGGATCGGGAACAGGTGTGGGAAGACTAAATGATGATTAGGGGAATAGGAACAGCTGGGAGCAGGAACGGAACGATAGAGAGAAGAGAGAGTGAGAGAGTGAGAGAGGGAGGGGGAGAGAGAGGGCTAGAAAGAGGGAAAGAACCTAATAAGACCAGCAGAGGGAAACGAATAGAATGGGAAGCACAGGGACAAGACATGATAATAAATGACAAAACATGACAGATGTCTTGAAAAAGAAGGGTCAACACTGCAAATATTAACTCTTTGCATTAATTTCATTTAATTGTCAATAAAAGCCTTTGACACTTATGAAATGCTTGTAATTATACTTCAGTATTCCATAGTAACATCTGACAAAAAATATCTAAAGACACTGAAGCAGTAAACTTTGTGAAAATTAATATTTGTGTCATTCTCAAAACTTTTGGCCACGACTGTATATGTACACTTCCCAGTCCCTTTTTTACCCCTCTCTCACATCTCTGTACCAATTCTCCCAGCTTGTTTCTTTTGTGTTCACCGTACACCTTTTTTCTCTCTCATCTCTCCATTTTCATTTTCTTTCTCTCTCTCTCTTATCCCAGCTAGGTATTTATTTCTCTCTCTCTCTCTCTCTCTCTGCCCCACATTGCCTGTGTGTCTGACTGTGTGTAAATGAGAGCGAAGCTCACAGGTTGGCACCTCCCTGGGTTCACACTGGGATATCTTAACAAGGCATCCCGCCAGCCATCAATCCCGGGTCCTGTTTAGGCCCCCCACTGGACCAGAGCTCCTTTATTTCTTATCTCTACACCTTTCTCTTTCCCTCACTACCTTTCCCTCACAATTCATCCCTTTTGTCTCCCCCTCACTTCCTAGTTCTCTCTATTTCATCTCCCTCTTCCTCTCTGTCTGTCTTTCTCTTCCTTCCTTCCTTTCTTCCTGCCTCTCTCTCTCCCTTTCTGACTACCTCTCTCTCCCTCTTTCCTGGCCCATGGCCTAATGAAGGACAGAAACAGACAGGCTGAGGGCACACTGTGTTCCCTGCTGGGTATTTGTGTGGACAGGCGGGATGAGTAGCGGTGGGCACATGACTAACCCAGAGAAGGAAAAGCACAGTAAAGGCCTATGGTAGCCATGGTCACATTGACCTCACCACAGGCCTTTTGGCCACACCAAGTTATCACACTGTAACCCCTGGGTACGTATACCCCATCATAAAAGCCTTTTACATAACCCTGCAAAAGAGCAAGGGTATGCAGATATGCAGGCACACACACCCACACACACACACACACACACATTACAGTGAGCTCCAAAAGTATTGGGACTGTGAGTTTTTGTTTTGGCTCTGTACTCCAGCACTTTGGATTTGAAATGATACAATTTCTATAAGATTTAACTGCAGACAGTGAGCTTTAATTGGAGGGTATTTCTATCCATATCGGGTGAACCGTTTCTAAATTCCAGCACTTTTCGTAAATAGTCCCCCCATTTTAGGGAACCAAATGTACTGTGTCGTGTATTAAAGGAGTATGAAGTTTAGTATTTGGTCCCATATTCATAGCACACAATGACTACAACAAACTTGTGATTCTACACATTTGGTGGATGCATTTGCTGTTTGATTTGGTTGTTTTAGATTATTTTGTGCCCAATAGAAATGAAATATAAATAATGTAGTGTGTCATTTTGGAGTCACTTTTATTATAAATAAGAATATAATATGTTTCTAAACACTTCTACATTAATGTGGATGTTACCATTATTAAGGATAGAAAGTTACAGATGCACAAATATCATACCCCCAAGACATGCTAAAAACTCACCATTACAATAACAAGGGAGTAAATACCCTCAAATTAAAACGGACAGTCTGCAGTTTAACCTCATAGTCATTGTAAAGTGCTGGAATACAGAGCCAAAACAACAAAAAATGCATCTATATCACTGGGTAGAGGGAAGGGGCAGCTGAACACGGATCCATCTATACTCCTCACGTAGGCCGTAGCCAAACACTATATTTGTCTTAGTACACCAGGGGTTAAGGTTAAAGTTCATAATGATTTGTCTTAGTACACCAGGGGTTAAGGTTCAAGTTCATAATGATTTGTCTTTGTACACCAGCGGTTAGTGTTAAAGTTCATAATGATTTGTCTTTGTACACCAGCGGTTAGTGTTAAAGTTCATAATGATTTGTCTTTGTACACCAGGGATTAAGGTTCAAGTTCATAATGATTCATTATACAGTATATATACCTTCTGTCCTTTCCTTCCTGAGTTATAGTTAAAGTTGGAAAGTGCGTGTGTGTCTGTTGCTGTTTTGGGAACAGTAATGATATATGAGCACACACAGATTTACTGTGCTGGTAACTGTTCTACTCCTCAAAGTCATAAGAGAAGCTAAACAACGGGAGTGTCTTTATCAAGCTCTTCGGCCGATTTCAAACCAAAACCCATACAACACATTTGCCAATGCTGGGGTGCGGTCAAGTGGGGAGAAATAAGGTGGGTGGGAGAAATATTACACTTTGTTTTCAATTGGTTGACCTTTCCGTGTTAAACCAGCATGCATTGCATCACAAGTTGAAACAACCCCAATTTTCTAACAGACAGTACAACACAAACCTAGGCCATCCCAAGAGGAATGACTAAACCATTGAGTTGGCTGTGGGTACGTTCTTGTAGGAACGAGTGTGGATTCCCACTAGCACCCCCCCCTATTGTATTATTACCTCATGCCTCACCCCCCCAGCCAGGACAATGACAACAATAGACAAAACAAGATATACATATAACTATCAGCTAGATACAGTGGGGAGTTCTGTAATTTTATTATAGGTACACTTCAACTGTGAGAGACGGAATCTAAACAAAAATCCAGAAAATCACATTGTATGATTTTGACGTAATTAATTAGCATTTTATTGCATGACATAAGTATTTGATACATCAGAAAAGCAGAACTTAATATTTGATACAGAAACGTTTGTTTGCAATTACAGAGATCATAAGTTTCCTGTAGTTCTTCTTCCACAATTCTTTGTGGCTATCTGGCTAGCTTACAGTACTAGTGTAACGGATGTGAAACGGCTAGCTTAGTTAGCGGTGTGCGCTAAATAGCGTTTCAATTGGTTACGTCACTTGCTCTGAGACCTTGAAGTAGTAGTTCCCCTTGCTCTGCAAGGGCCGCGGCTTTTGTGGAGCGATGGGTAACGACGCTTCGTGGGTGACTGTTGTTGATGTGTGCAGAAGGTCCCTGGTTCGCACCCGGGTATGGGCGAGGGGACGGTTTAAAATTATACTGTTACACTAGTAGCTAGCCAGTTAGCCCTATTGACTTATTACGGGCTTGCTGTCTACAGTACGTAGGCAGATAAACATGCCAAAATTAACACAGCATGTATTTATTAACGTATGAAGATTAAATATTGTAGTCAGGCAACATATAAGATGTGAATAGGCAACATTTCATTCCAAAGTTGGAGTATATTTTCTCTGGCTTCAGCTGAAATAATGGCTACAATTGATTTCAAGACATTGTTTTTGGCACATCAGAGATAAGCCCTGGGGGAACAGAGGTGACAATGAAGGTACTGGTGGTGTCTGAGGGGCATGTGTGTAACGCTCCAGCCCTGTCCTCTCCCTCCCTCCCTCCCTCCCTCCCTCCCTCCCTCCCTCCCTCCCTCCCTCCCTCCCTCCCTCCTTAACTCTCCCCCACTCTCCCTCCTTAGCTCCCTCCCCCACTCTCTCCCTCCATATCTCTCTCTGTAACTCTCCCCCACTCTCTCCCTCCTTCGCTCCTTAGCTCTCTCTCGCTCCCTAGCTCTCCCTGTCCCCTCTCCCACTTTCTCTCTCTCCTTCCCTCCCTACCTCTCTCTCCTCACTCATAGGACCTCTGCAGAAGCCCGTGGTGACAGCCACAGCATGTCAGTCCGCTACTGTGAAAGCCTTGAAATAGACATTTAACTGCCACTTAAACATTTGTGTGTATGTATGCGTGTGTGTGCCCATGCGTGTGTGCGTTCACATGTGAATAGGAGAGTGATAGACCACCCTGGTAATAGGTTAACAGTAAAGACTAAAGTACTGAACTTGAGAACTCATACCGGTTCGCGGTATTCACAGGTGCAGTCTTTACTGGGAATGTTTTCATTTGTAAAAGTTTAACCGTCTGCGGGTGTTTGCATGTTGAAGACATCAGGCATGTCAGGGACACTTTCAGTTATACAGTGTTTGCAATTCTCGGTAAGATGTCCGTTTTTGGCATCCATACTAATGCAGGACACGTACTGTCATTGAATTACGTTATGCTTGAAGTTGATAAGCATGTCATAAGGGTTGAAGGCAGACCACATTAGGTTATTACTGCAACTGTGATACTACGACTGTGATGTGGTTGTCTCACCTTGCGATCTTAAGATGAACGCACTAATTGTAAGTCGCCCTGGATAAGAGCATCTGCTAAATGGATAAAACGTCAATGTAAAGGGGTCATTCCATGAAAAGAGTCCCTTTTTTGGAAGTAGAAATTGTGCACCAATATTGACTTTTAAAAACCTGTTATATAAAATAAGGTGACCTATTAACATAGAGCACATAGAGAATTCAATACATCAGATTCATTTGTATGAATAAAGACTTGCTAAAGTTCCAAAATACAGCATTTTGACATGTCCTTCCTTGCACCCTTTGTGACTTCTAGGAAGATTTTAACCCATTTAAGCACAAAAACCTCAAAGTCTTCATCATTGTAAAGCCCTCATTATTTTGTTGCTTTGACAAAGTAATTTCTGAAGATTATTATGTATTTTATGCCGATTAGTGATTCATTTACATCTGTCCTTCATTTTAAGGTCAACCCTGTTACGTGAACTCTCATTTTAATATGGTGAAACTATTCCTTTGAAAACATTATCTTCAAAAGAAAATTGAACATATAATTGCTAATCATAGTGTCACAAACAGGCTCGTAGCCCGTAACAAAAAGGGAGACAACATGGAGATCAAGGAATAACAAAAATATATTTATTAACTAAAGTAAACTATAAACACTGGTGTGTGCAGTCAGTAGTGTAAGTAATTGGTTGCATGCATAGATGTGATAATGAGGGTTGTTGAAAGGTGCCAAAGAAAACAAACAAAACAGTCACAAAAATGCCACAACCAAAATCCAACAGTGTGTCTGTGTAACAGTATAGCATACGTCCCTCTCCTCACCCCTACCTGGGCTCGAACCAGGGACCCTCTGCACACATAGACAACAGCCACACTCAAAGCATCGTTACCCATCGCTCCACAAAAGCCGCAGCCCTTGTAGAACAAGGGGAACAACTACTTCAAGGTCTCAGAGCGAGTGAAGTCACCGATTGAAACGCTATTAGCGCGCACCCCGCTAACTAGCTAGCCATTTCACATCAGTTACATTTACATACATTTACATTTAAGTCATTTAGCAGACGCTCTTATCCAGAGCGACTTACAAATTGGTGCATTCACCTTATGACATCCAGTGGGACAGTCACTTAACAATAGTGCATCTAAAACTTAGGGGGGGGTGGGGTGAGAGTCTGCAGAGTCTCCCCAATAAATGGGAGAAAGGCGTATTTATCCCCAGGACACACCCGGGCCCAGGTGTGTCCCATTTCGCTGACGACCCTCCTGGCTCCACCCACCGACATCCTAATAAGGATAACAAGAGTGTAGTTGCAATTCAACGGCTCAAACACGAGACATATGTGGCAGAGTCTACACACAATCACGGATTCCAAAAAAGAAAACCATCGCGGACATCAACGTCTTGAACCCCGTTCCGCTAGAGGAACCCCTCGCCAACAGCCAATGAAACTGCAGGGCGCCAAATACAAATCAACAGAAATCTCATAAATCAAATTTCTCAAACATACAAGTATTAGGCACCATTTTAAAGATAAAATTATCGTTAATCCAGCCACTGTGTCTGATTTCAAAAATGCTTTACAGCGAAAGCTCCACAAATGATTACGTTAGGTCACCACCAAGCCACAGAAAAACCCAGACATATTTCCAGTCACAAAAGGCACAAATAGAGATAAAATGAATCACTAACCTTTGATGATCTTCATCAGATGACACTCATAGGACTTCATGTTACACATTACATGTATGTTTTGTTCGATAAAGTGCATATTTATATCAAAAAATCTTATTTTACATTGACGTATTACGTTCAGTAGTTCTAAAACATGCGGTGATTATGCAGAGACACACATGAATTCACAGAAATACTCATTCTAAATGTTGATGAAAATTCTAGTGTTATGCATGGAACTTTAGATACACTTTTCCTTAATGCAACCGCTGTGTCAGATTTTAAAAAACGTTACGTAAATTCATAATCTGAGAACGGCGCTCAGACCCCAAACCAGCCAGAGAAATATCCACCATGTTGGGTAGTCAACATTATTCATAAATAGCATTATAAATATTCACTTACCTTTGATGATCTTCATCAGAATGCTCTCCCAGGAATCGCAATTCCACATTAAATGCTTGTTTTTTTCGTTAATGTCCATCATTTATGTTCATTTATGTCTAATAGCTTCTTTTGTTAGGGCGTTTGGTAAACAAATCCAAAAGCGCGATCTGGTCCAGTTGGACGAAAAGTTCAAAAGGTTATATTACAGGTCGAAGAAACTAAGTATAGAGTCAATCTTTAGGATGTTTTTATCATAAATGTTCAATAATGTTCCAACCGGAGGATTCCATTGTCTGTAGAAAAGCAATGGAACGAGAGATACCTCTCATGTGAAAGCGCGTGACTGAGAATGAGGCTGCAGGCAGACCCCTTAGTCAAACAGCTCCCATCCGGCCCCACTTCACATGAGAAGTCTGAAACAAAGTTCTAAAGACAGTTGACATCTAGTGGAAGCTTTAGGAATTGCAAAATAACCCATATCCCACTGTGTATTCGATAGGGGGGAGTTCAAAAATGACAAACCTCAGATTTCCCACTTCCTGTTTGGATATTTGCTCAGGTTTTTGCCTGCCATATGAGTTCTGTTATACTCACAGACATCAGTCAAACAGTTTTAGAAACTTCCGAATGTTTTCTATCCAATATTTATAATGATATGCATATATTAGCATCTGGGACTGAGTAGGAGGCAGTTCACCCTGGGCACGCTATTCATCCAAAAGTGAAAATGCTGCGCCCTATCCCAAAGAAGTTAACCATCGCAAGGCTGCCGGCCCAGATGGCATACCTAGCCGCGTCATGAGAGCATACGCAGACCAGCTGACTGTGTGTTTACGGACATGTTCAATCAATCCCTATCCCAGTCTGTTGTCCCATCATGCTTCAATATGGCCACCACTGTTCCTGTAACCAAGAAAGTAAAGGTAAGTGAACTAAATGACTATCGCCCCGTTTCACTCACTTCTGTCATAATGAAGTGTTTTGAGCAACTAGTCAAGGATCATATCACCTCCACTCTACCGGTTACCCTAGACGCACTTCAATTTGCTTACCGCCCCAATAGGTCCACAGATGATGCAATCGCCATCACACTGCACACTGCCCTATCTCACCTGGACTAAAAGGAACACCTATGTGAGAATGCTATTCATTGACTACAGCTCAGCGTTCAACACCATAGTGCCCTAAAAGCTCATCAATGAGCTAAGGACCCTGGGACTAAACACCTCCCTCTGCAACTGGATCCTGGACTTCCTGACGGGCCACCCCCAGATGATAAGGGTAGGTAACAACACATCCGCCATGCTGATCCTCAACACAGGGGCCCCTCAGGGGTGCGTGCTCAGTCCCCTCCTGTACTCCCTTTTTACTCATGACTACACGGCCATGCACGACTCCAACAACATCATTAATTTTGCCGATGACACAACAGTGGTAGGCCTGATCACAGACAACGACGAAACAGCCTATAGGGAGGAGATCAGAGACTTGGCCTTGTGATGTCAGGACAACAACCACTCCGCAAAGTGATCAAGAGAAAGGAGATGATTGTACAGGAAAAAGAGGACCGAGCACACCCCCATTCTCATCGACGGGGCTGTAGTGGAGCAGGTTGATAGCTACTTGGTGTCCACATCACCAACAAACTAACATGGTCCAAGCACACCAAGGCAGTCGTGAAGAGGGCACGACAAAGCCTATTCCCCCTCAGGAGACTGCAAATATTTGTCATGGGTCCTTAGATCCTCACAAGGTTCTGCAGCTGCAACATTGAGAGCACTGGTTGCATCACTGCCTGGTATGGCAACTGCTCGGCCTCCGATCACAGGTCACTACAGAGGGTAGTGCATACGGCCCAGTACATCACTGGGGCCAAGCTTCCTGCCATCCAGGACCTCTATACCAGGCAGTGTCAGAGGAAGGCCCTAAAAATTGTCAAAGACTCCAGGCACCCTAACCATATACTGTTTTCTCTGCTACCGCATGGCAAGAGGTACTGGAGCGCCAAGTCTAGGTCCAAGAGGCTTCTAAACAGCTTCTACCCCCACGCCATAAAACTCCTAAACATTTAATCAAACGGCCACCCAGACTATTTGCATTGCCCCCTCCCCCTTTATACCCCTGCTACTCTCTGTTGTTATCATCTATGCATAGTCACTTTAAAAAAACTCTACCTACATGTACATATTACCTCAACTAACTGGTGACCCCGCACATTGACTGTGTACCGGTACCCCCTTGTATATAGTCTCGCTATTGTTATTTTACTGCTCCTCTTTAAATTACTTGTTACTTTTATTTTTTAACTGCATTGTTGGTTAAGGGCTCGCAAGTAAGCATTTCACTGTAAGGTTGTATTGGACGCATGTGACTAATAAAATGTAATATCAAGGCACAAGGCGAGACCCAAATGCAGACACAGGAGGAAGATGGATGGAGTCCTACAATGTTTATTAATCCAAAGGGGTAGGCAAGAGAATGGCAGAGGAAAGTCAAAAAGGTCCAAACCAGATCAGAGTCCAGGAGATAAAGAGTGGCAGACAGGCTTGTGGTCAAGGCAGGCGGGTACAGAGTACAGAAACAGGGTCAAAACCGGGAGGACGAGAAAAAGGAGAATGCAAAAAGCAGGAGAACGGGGAAACCACTGGTTGACTTGGAAACATACAAGACGAACTGGCATAGAGAGACAGGAAACACAGGGATAAATACATTGGAGAAAATAAGAGACACCTGGAGGGGGTAGAGACAATCATAAGGACAGGTGAAACAGATCAGGGCATGACATTAGATTTTATTTGATCACATCGAGAGCAAAAAGACATTGACATAAAAAACCTGCATCCCGTTGTGTTGTTGTCCTCTGGTGGCTAGCTAGCTAGCTAGCTAGCAAAAATTGGCCCTTTTCTAAATTAGCCATGGATGGAGATAGGGATTTGGACTTGTGGTTTTACTTAATTATCCGTACTGGTCAATGATTATAACGGTGATTCTATGTAGCTAGATGTAGTAGGCTAATGTTAACTAGCTGGCTCAGTGTTGCCCATGAAAGAAAGTTGGGTTAGAGTGAAAACATTTTAGCCAGGTAGCATAGAACAACAAAAACTAAAAGTGTGTACTGTATGACAGAGTTATAGACCGTTCGTCACCATGAAACAGAGGGGGATGGCATTGGCGTTTCTCTACAAGTACGGTGAGTCAACATGTTTTTTCTACTTGCACAAAACACACACACAGACACAGACACAGACACACAGACACACACAGATATCAGAACCATGGACAGCCACATATTTAGCTTGCGTTGATTGGATTAAATTGTTGTCATTGTATTAGACTAAGCATTGGTGATTTGATGATGTTGAAATGTTGAAATTAAAGTGGTGCTGGAACAGTGAATGCAGCCCATTTTTTTCTTTGTGACTTGCGGTAACTCAGTGATTCTATATCAATAGTTGTTTAGTAGTCCGAAAATGGCGGAAACGTTAACTTGCTTGACCATGTAACTGTTTGTTACATGCAATATTCTTTGTGGACTTCACTGGACAGAGGCAGCTCTCCAGTTTTGTGATGAAAGGTGTGGTTTAATTTATTCTGCCACTGTGTCTTCTTTTTTTGTCTCTGCCTTAGGCCAATATCATGGTCGCAAGGCATATGAACTAACAAGTTATAGAGCAAGCAATGTATAGGTATGCAATATGGCTTTGTTTGTGATTTTACCCATGCACCGCTACAGAATGTTCAAATTAAGTGAAATCAAATGTTTTATTGAGCAAGTTACACTCCCCAAAAGCACCAAAATGGTGGAACGACCCAAATGTATTTTGTCCAATCCCACAAACACTATTCCCTCCTGTAGGACATCTACAGTATCTTAGAAATGTAAAAAATTGACATTTTCAAATCTACTCTGATTTAGGCATAATAAACTACAGTGTACGAAGCCACCACTCCAAACCTCCTTGTTTAACCCACTTTCTGTCGTTGACACCTGGTCCCAGCCGCTAAAGAAGACCAATATCACGGTCTAACTCTTTCTTATCACCGTCGGTCTGTCCAAGTTGTCAGTGCCCACGTCGGCCCAATTGAGGTGTCCAGCTCACATACTCGATCAAGGAAAACTGGGAGGACCACTAAGGGTCTTTCAGAATCTCAGCCACCCCATGAAAATAGAAAGGGGCCCAAAAACATCCCTTTGAAAGGAGATCCGGGCTATGGGCTCGGCTTTCAAAACAAGCAATGGGAGCTCTCGTGGGATTAGTGAGTGTGTTGCCTGGCAGAGGGGACTATAATCGACTACTTTACGCGTGATGAATGACGATCCAATTTGGTTTCTGTGGAGGGGGACTGGGTGTGTCATCGTGCCCGGTTGTCCAAAGTGGAGCGGGTACTCTGTCTGGACACACACGCACACCACAGGCAGCCGGTGGCAACTTTACTGGGGAGGACGGGCTCATAGTAATGGCTGAATCAGACACCAAATCTCCATGTGTTTATAACATTCCATTCATTCAGACATTATTATGAGCCATTCTCCCTTCAGCAGCCTCCTGTGGCACACACACACAGGCACAACCACACACCGACTCACCCACACACACACACACACACACACACACACACACACACACACACACACACACACACCCTGCTGTGACTGGCTCATCTTGTCGTGTCCATTACGAGTGAGTGATGGAGGGATGAAGAGGGGGATAGCTAGAATGAGGGAGAGCTGGAGTACAGAAAGAGTTAGATTCTCTAGGCTATGGGATAAAGGCAGATATGATGTCAGCTCTTCAGTCTTTTAGGGAGCCTGACAGGTTGGAATGAGACAAGAATAACAGGTTCAAAACTGAGACCTGAAACTGAATCAACTCATCCTTTCACTGAATCTGGGCTCTTAGTATGTATAAGGTACTAAATGGGCTTTTACTATGAGATAAACTTGCTCTAAATTCTAAATCTTAGAAACAAACTTCTCTAATCCTGTCAGTATATCTATAGATTAAAACAGTCTAACTTCATGGCACTTGATTCATAGTAGACTACAGAGTACTGTATAAATGACCATTGGAGGTGTTTATCTGTCAAAGTCAAAGGCCTTTGATACACAAAATATTTTATTTATTTTGCAAATATGGAACAGTCTGAAATGACCCTTGAATACAAAACAAAGTGGACACAGAATAGAAGTACACTGAGTGTACTAAACATTAGGAACACTTTCCTAATATTGAGCTGCAACATCGAGAGCATCTCGACTGGTTGCATCACTACCTGGTGCGGTAATTGCTCAGCCTCTGACCGCAAGGCACTACAGAGGTAGTGCGTACGGTCCAGTACATCACTGGGGCTAAGCTGCCTGCCATCCAGGACCTCTACACCAGGCAGTGTCAGAGGAAGGCCCTAAAAATTGTCAAAGACCCCAGCCACCCCAGTCATAGACTGTTCTCTCTACTACCGCATGGCAAGCGGTACCAGAGTGACAAGTCTAGGACAAAAAGACTTCTCAACAGTTTTTACCCGAAAGCCATAAGACTCCTGAACAGGTAATCAAATGGTTACCCAGACTATTTGCATTGTGTGCCCCCCAACCACTCTTTTACGCTGCTGCTACTCTCTGTCCATCATATATGCATAGTCACTTTAACTATACATTCATGTCATACTACCTCAATTGGGCCGACCAACCAGTGACCCCACACATTGGCTAACCGGGCTATCTGCATTGTTTCCCACCCACCACCCGCCAACCCCTCTTTTTACACTACTGCTACTCTCTGTTCATCATATGTGCATAGTCACTTTAACCATATATACATGTACAGTGGGGCAAAAAAAGTATTTAGTCAGCCACCAATTGTGCATGTTCTCCCACTTAAAAATATGTGAGGCCTGTACTTTCATCACATGTACACTTCAACTACGACAGACAAAATGAGAAAAAAAGTCCAGAAAATCACATTGTAGGAATTTTTATGAATTTATTTGCAAATTATGGTGGAAAATAAGTATTTGGTCACCTACAAACAAGCAAGATTTCTGGCTCTCACAGACCTGTAACTTCTTCCTTAAGAGGCTCCTGTCCTCCACTTGTTACCTGTATTAATGGCACCTGTTTGAACTTGTTATCAGTATAAAAGACACCTGTCTACAACCTCAAACAGTCACACTCCACCATGGCCAAGACTAAAGAGCTGTCAAAGGACACCAGAAACAAAATTGTAGACCTGCACCAGGCTGGGAAGACTGAATCTGCAATAGATAAGCAGCTTGGTTTGAAGAAATCAACTGTGGGAGCAATTATTAGGAAATGGAAGACATACAAGACCACTGGCAATCTCCCTCGATCTGGGGCTCCACGCAAGATCTCACCCTGTGGGGGCAAAATGATCACAAGAACGGTGAGCAAAAATCCCAGAACCACATGGGGGGGACCTAGTGAATGAACCGCAGCGAGCTGGGACCAAAGTAACAAAGCCTACCATCAGAAAGGGCATTGAAGATGAAACGTGGCTGGGTCTTTCAGCATGAAAATGATCCCAAACACACCGCCCGGGCAACGAAGGAGTGGCTTCGTAAGAAGCATTTCAAGGTCTTGGAGTGGCCTAGCCAGTCTCCAGATTTCAACCCCATAGAAAATCTTTGTTGCCGTGTTGCCCAGCAACAGCCCCAAAACAACACTGCTCTAGAGGAGATCTGCATGGAGGACTGGGCCAAAATACCTGCAACAGTGTGTGAAAACCTTGTGAAGACTTACAGAAAACGTTTGACCTCTGCCATTGCCAAAAAAGGGTATATAAAAGTATTGAGATAAACTTGTTATTGACCAAATACTTATTTTCCACTATAATTTGCAAATAAATTCATTAAAAATCCTACAATGTGATTTTCTGGATTTTTTTACTTCTCATTTTGTCTGTCATAGTTGAAGTGTACATGTGATAAATTACAGGCCTCTCATATTTTTAAGTGGGAAAACTTGCACAATTGGTGGCTGATTAAATACTTTTTTGCCCCACTGTACATACTACTTCAATCAGCCTGACTAACCGGTGTCTGTGTGTAGCCTCGCTACTTTAAGCCTCACTACTGTATATAGCCTGTCTTTTTACTGATGTGTTTTCTTTACCTACCCATTGTTCACCTAATACCTTTTTGCACTATTGGTTAGAGCCTATAAGTAAGCATTTACTGTAAGGTCTACTATACCTGTTGTATTCAGCGCATGTGACAACTTTTGTTTTGAGTTGCACCCCTTTCACCCTCAGAACAGACTCAATTCGGCGGGGCATGGACTCTTCAAGGATTTGAAAGCGTTCCACAGGGATATTGCCCCATGTTGATACTAACAGTTGTGTCAACTTGGCTGGATGTCCTTTGGGTGGTGGACCATTCTTTATACACACAGGAAACTGTTGAGCATGAAAATCCAACCACCATTGCAGTTCTTG
Organism: Oncorhynchus gorbuscha; assembly: GCF_021184085.1. NCBI lineage: Eukaryota > Metazoa > Chordata > Actinopteri > Salmoniformes > Salmonidae > Oncorhynchus > Oncorhynchus gorbuscha. The sequence goes on from NC_060186.1 coordinate 56,886,528, forward strand.
ACACCCTCCAAACGGTGCACCTGGCACCTACTACCAAACCCCGTTCAAAGGCACTTAAATCCTCTGTCTTGCCCATTCACCCTCTAAATGGCACAGATACACAATCCATGTCTCAATTGTCCCCAGGCTTAAAAATCCTTCTTTAACATGTCTCCTTCCCTTCATCTACACTGATTGAAGTGGTTTTAACAGGTGACATCAATAAGGGATCAGCTGTCAGCTGGATTCACCTGGTCAGACGATGTCATGGAAAGAGCAGGTGTTCCTAATGTTTTCTACACTCAGTGTATATAATATCAGCATAGTTTTGTGACCACAACATGCTGTATAATATCCCAATTTGTAGTACAGGCTTACTATGGTAGAACCAGGGAGAACACCAGATATTATGCCATTGGCTCAGAGCCAGAGATCAATCTGAATGTTCCCCAGAGACAGGTCAACCTGAGAAGGCTTAGCGGAGGTTAGCTGAGGTGGCAAAATCATTTACTGCTGTCTGACTATACTCATCTGACACATATCAACACATCTAGAATATATCACACCTCTGAGATATATAATTTACACATATAACATATACAGTTGAAGTCGGAAGTTTACATACACCTTCGCCAAATACATTTAACTCAGTTAACAATTCCAGACATTTAATCCTAGTAAAAATTTGCTGTCTTAGGTCAGTTAGGATCACCACTTTATTTTAAGAAGGTGAAATGTCAGAATAATAGTAGAAAGAATGATTTATTCAGCTTTTATTTCTTTCATCACATTCCCAGTGGGTCAGACGTTTACATACACTCAATTAGTATTTGGTAGCATTGCCTTTAAATTGTTTAACTTGGGTCAAATGTTTCGGGTAGCCTTCCACAAGCTTCCAACAATAAGTTGGGTGAATTTTGGCCCATTCCTCCTGACAGAGCTGGTGTTACTGAGTCAGGTTTGTAGGCCTCCTTGCTCACACACGCTTTTTCAGTTCTGCCCACAAATTTTCTATGAGATTGAGGTCAGGGCTTTGTGATGGCTCTCCAATACCTTGACTTTGTTTTTGTTTTTCTGGGGTCTTTCTTTTGATATTCCCATGATGTCAAGCAAAGAGGCACTGAGTTTGAAGGTAGGCCTTGAAATACATCCACAACTACACCTCCAATTGACTCAAATGATGTCAATTAGCCTATCAGAAGCTTCTAAAGCCATGACATAATTTTCTGAAATTTTCCAAGCTGTTTAAAGGCACAGTCAACTTAGTGTATGTAAACTTCTGACCGACTGGAATTGTGATACAGGGAATTATAAGTGAAATAATCTGTCTGTAAACAATTGTTGGAAAAATGACATGCACAAAGTAGATGTCCTAACCGACTTGCCAAAACTATAGTTTGTTAACAAGAAATTTGTGGAGTGGTTGAAAAACTAGTTTTAATGACTTCAACCTAAGTGTATGTAAACTTCCGATTTCAACTGTATCACATAATAAAACCTACATGGAAATAGCAGCCATAGCAACAGTAAGCTAATGGTTTTTGCACAGACAACTACTGAGCTCTGGTGACACCCCTGCCCAGGGCAAAGTCCATTTAAACTATACAGTATGTACCATCAGGGAATATTCATAGTACTGTATCTGGTTGCTCTTAAAAAATTACTTAGAGTTGAGAGAAGTGAACATGCAACTATTTAAATGTAAAAAAAACAAGGGAAGTTGACTTTGGCCACGCGAGAAGCTAACTCTCTCACAGTGAGCTAGCAACAGTCCCAATGCAGCATGTGTGGTGTACAGTATGATGCTATGTGAGTTATGAGGGAATGTGTTCAGACAGGCTGTCTTGTTGGCTTCCTGACCTGTAGGATTCTAAGTAGAGCTGCAGGGTTTGAATCTGACCCTGTCAGTCGGTGTGCAACAGGCTGAAGGGACAGCTGACCCTGTTCAAGCAATTACCACGTAGGAAGATGAGACCCCTACAACCAGCAGGAGGCCTGACAACAGATTGGTCATGGTGGCCCAACACCTTATTAAGACACTTTATGTTGGTGTTTCCTTTCTTTTGACCAGTTACCTGTTTCTCCCTCACACTTTCTCTCTGTCCTCTCTTCTAGCCTTCATCAGACTAGCTCCATTTATTTCTGTCATACTCAATCACACACTCAAATCTCTATTAATCCATTCTGTCATTGTTTTCTCTGTTTATGCTTCCATGTTATCACTGCTACAGTGCCTTGGTTAATGTAACATGCATGGTGGACGATAAACTAGAAATGATTATATGATGTACGAGTCCAGAACTGTGTCATAGGTCGAGATATTTATGAGCATAGGAAGGTGATTCATTTTTTTATTTATTTAACCTTTAATTTAACCAGGAAGAGCTCATTTAGGTTTGAAATCACTTTTTCAAGAGCATCCTGGATAGGCAGCACCAACTCATTACACAACTACAGACAGACAACATGAAAAACTACTCTAGTAATCTAGTAAAAATCATAAAATTCACAAGAGTATAACAAAATCATAAAACAGCAAATTAAAAACATTGACAGGTCAGGGAATCAGCCTCACAATCCTTCATCAGTGATTTAAAATCACCAATCAGGACAAGTTCTTCCAGTTTAAAAGTATTTTGTAAGGCATTCCGAGCCGATGGCGCAGAGTACATAAAAGCCCTTTTACCAAATTCAGTTCGGACATTTGGAACAGTTAGCAGGATAAAGTCCAGGAAACGAAGAGAATACCCACCACATTTCTGAACAATAGAAATGCCAAAATAAAATGGTAGTAAACCCAAAATGGCTTTGTAAATAAAAGTATACCAGTGACTGAGGCTAGCCCACCCTGGTATACAAAGTGCAGTGGTGCATAAGGGTTTTGCAGTTTAAAATGAATCTCAATGTGCCATGGTAAAGGTTGTCAATTGATCTCAAACACTGAGTGGAAGCATAAAAATAAAATATCCCCATAGTCTAGTAAAGGGATAAATGTAGCTGATACTAGCCTCCTGGCTTCAAAAGAAAAACAGGCCTTATTCATAAAATCATAGCCGATGGGTGACATCTGAGAGTTATTCATGTTCGCGGTGGCACTGTTTTCACAGTGGGATGCCATCGGAGTATTCATGGTTTAAAGCAGATGATGGTTACAGTAGAATGAGGTCATGCTGGTTCCGATTGGGCCGAGACTAAAGACACGTCTGTGAATCTGTCCGCATCCATGTCTGTTCTACCACTGGAAATAGGCTACCAACAACCACACACACACACACATGCACACACACAAACGAATGCATGCATGCACACACACGTACGCAAACTTACAGGCACCAGAACTTAACTCTTACCTAATGGAAATGTGGTTTTAATAGATGGAATAGATAAATCGACCAACATAGAATGGATTAGTTCAAACATGTCTCAACGTATCAACAGAACATAACTCACAATGTAAGGAATACACAGCCCCTAAGCATTAAACAAGAAATAAAAGTCCCATCCTAAGAAAAACAAACTTCCAAAGAATAACACACACAAAAACAATTGTGCTCTTGAACTACAGGGTGGTGGGAGTCAGATAGACAAGAACAATCCAACTATTCCTGTAGGACTGTGGGTTGTATCCCAGTGTATTGCATGCAGAGAGAGGGGGAACATGATAGGGTGTAGACTACATGGGTTATGGGAGAGTTAAATTACTTTTGCCTGTCTTCCCTCTCTCTCTCTGTCTCCCCTCTGTCTGCCTGTCCGTCTGTCTGTCCGCATGTCCGTCTGTCTGTCTGTCTGTCTGTCTGTATTCAGGGCTATGTCTGGCCTAGTGCATACGTACCTAAGATTAACTCTTTTAGCATGTTCTCTTTCATCATCCCTATTTTTTTCCATCCCTTCCTCTCTCCCACTGATTGCTCACTCACGTTCTTATTCCATCATCCTTCTTTCACTCTACCTCTTTCTCCACCCCCCCTCTCTTCTTCCTATCTCTCATTGCTCTCTCTCACTTTCTCATCTTCCTGTCTCCTTCTCTCACTCCCTCCCACTCCAACCACCTCCCTTTCTCCCTCTATCGGTCTTCCTCTTTCATCACTCTCTCTTTTTCTCTCCCCATGTATCTTTCACATTGGCATCATAAGACCCCAAGTGTGTTGAATTTCTATATTTATCACCTGGTGACCATAATAACATCTATATACAGTATGTCTTTCACATGGCTCTCATCTAAAATGTCTAATTGTATTACATACCAAGTCTGCATTGTTTTTTAATAAAATCTTGAAAAAATTATGTTTTATATGTTCAGCCATTAGAGGTCAGAGTTGCCTCTTACTTGCCCTAAAAAACAATTGTTGGCATATGAGAACAACAATAACTACAACAATGACAGTGTCTATCATAAATGAAAGCTAAATAAATACAAGTACAAACTGAATGTCTGAGAACACACTATGTGAGAATGCTATTCATTGACTACAGCTCAGCGTTCAACACCATAGTACCCTCAAAGCTCATCACTAAGCTAAGGAACCTGGGACTATACACCTCCCTCTGCAACTGGATCCTGGACTTCCTGACAGGCCGCCCCCAGGCGGTGAGGGTAGGTAGCAACACATCTGCCACGCTGATCCTCAACACTGGAGCTCCCCAGGGGTGCGTGCTCAGTGCCCTCCTGTACTCCCTGTTCACCCACGACTGCATGGCCAGGCCCGACTCCAACACCATCATTAAGTTTGCTGACGACACAACAGTGGTAGGCCTGATCACCGACAACGATGAATCAGCCTATAGGGAGGAGGTCAGAGACCTAGCCGGGTGGTGCCAGAATAACAACCTATCCCTCAACGTAACCAAGACCAAGGAGATGATTATGGACTACAGGAAAAGGAGGACTGAGCATGCCCCCATTCTCATCGACAGGGCTGTAGTGGAGCAGGTTAAGAGCTTCAAATTCCTTGGTGTCCACATCAACAACAAACTAGAATGGTCCAAACACACCAAGACAGTCGTGAAGAGGGCAAGACAAAGTCTATTCCCCCTCAGAAAACTAAAAAGATTTGGCATGGGTCCTGAGATCCTCAAAAGGTTCTACAGCTGCAACATCGAGAGCATCCTGGCCTGGTACGGCAGTGATGCAACCTCGAACCGCAAGGCACTTCAGAGGGTAGTGCGTACGGCCCAGTACATCACTGGGGCAAAGCTGCCTGCCATCCAGGACCTCTACACCAGGCTGTGTCAGAGGAAGGTCCTGAAAATTGTCAAAGACCCCAGCCACCCCAGTCATACACTGTTCTCTCTACTACCGCATGGCAAGCGGTACCAGACTGCCAAGTCTAGGACAAAAAGGCTTCTCAACAGTTTTTTGCCCCCAAGCCATAAGACTCCTGAACAGGTAACCAATGGTTACCCAGACTATTTGCATTGTGTGCCACCCCCCAAACACTTTTTTACGCTGCTGCTACTCTCTGTTAATCTTATATGCATTGTCACTTGTCACTATACATTAATGTACATACTACCTCAATTGGCCTGACCAACCAGTGCTCCCACAGTGCTCCCACACATTGGCTAACCAGGCAATCTGCATTGTGTCCCACCACCCGCCAACCCCACTTTTTACGCTACTGCTACTGTCTGTTCATCATATGTGCATAGTCACTTTAACCATACCCACATGTACATAGCACCTCAATAAGCCTGACTAACCGGTGTCTGTATATAGCCTTGCTACTCTTATTTTCAAATGTCTTTTTACTGTGGTTTTATTTCTTTACTTACCTACACACACATACTTTTTCCCCTCCACACTATTGGTTAGAACCTGTAAGTAAGAATACACCTGTTGTATTCGGCACACGTGACAAATAAACTTTGATTTGAACACAAAGTACATCATGGTGTGTGATTTATACAGGTGTACTGGGGATTTATTGCATAATGGCATATACAGTGCACACGGAAACTATTCAGACCACTTGACTTTTTCCACATTTTGTTACATTACAGCATTATTCAGACCGTTTACTCAGTAGTTTGTTGAAGCACCTTTGGCAGCGATTACAGCCTTGAGTCTTCTTGGGTATGACGCTACAAGCTTGGCACACCTGTATTTGGAGAGATTCTTCTATTCTTCTTCTCTGCAGATGGATGTGGAGCGTCGCGGCAGAGCTATTTTCAGGTCTCCAGAGATGTTTGATTGGGTCAAGTCCAGGCTCTGGCTGGGTCACTCAAAGACATTCAGGGACTTGTCCTGAAGCCACTCCTGCGTTGTCTTGGCTCTGTGCTCAGGGTCGTTTCCTGTTGGATGGTGAACCTTTGCCAAAGTCCGAGGTCCTGGGCGCTCTGGAGCAGGTTTTCATCAAGGATCTCTCTGTACTTTGCTCTGTTCATCTTTCCCTCGATCCTGACAAGTCTCATTGTCCCTGCTGCTGAAAAACATCCCCACAGCATGATGCTGCCACCACCATGCTTCACTGTAGGAATGGTGCCAGGTTTCTTTCAGACGTGACGCTTAGCATTCAGGCCAAAGGGTTCAATCTTGGTTTCATCAGACCAGAGATTCTGAGAGTCTTTAGGTGCATTTTGTGAAACTCCAAGCAGGCTGTCATGTGCCTTTTACTGGCTTCCGTCTGGCCACTCTATCATAAAGCCCTGATTGGTGGTGTGCTGCAGAGATGGTTGTCCTTCTGGAAGATTCTCCCATCTCCACGGAGGTATTTTGGAGCTCTGTCAGAGGGACCATCGGGCTCTTGGTCACCAAGGTCCTTCTCCCCCGATTGCTCAGTTTGGCCAGGCGGTCAGCTCTAGGAAGAGTCTTGGTGGTTCCAAACTTCTTCCATTTAAGAATGATGGAGGCCACTGTGTTTTTTGGGACCTTCAATGCTGCAAACATTTTTGGGTACCCTTCCCCAGATCTGTGACTCAACACAATCCTATGTCTGAACTTAACAGACTATTCCTTCGAACTCATGGCTTTGCTTTTGCTCAGACATGCACTGTTAACTGTGGGACCTTATATAGACAGGTGTGTGCCTTTCCAAATCATGTCCAATCAATTGCATTTACCACAGCTGGAAACATCCCAAGGATGATCAATGGAAACAGGAGGCACCTGAGCTCAATTTCAAGTTTCATAGCAAAAAGTCTGAATACTTATGCAAATAAGGTATTTCAGGTTTTTTTATATACTTTGAAAAAAATTATGGGGTATTGTGTGTAGATTGATGAGGAACATGTTTAATTTAATTAATTTTAGAATAAGGTTGTAACATAACAGTGTGGAAAAAGGCAAGGGGTCTGAATACTTTCCGAAATTACTGTATGTTCCTGTTGCTGGAGGCGTCTATCATTACGCAGCTGTCACGAATAGCGATTTGACCACACAGGCCATAGCCACGGACGCACCCACCTACATCACCACAGACTCTGGTGGTTATCTTTGAGCAGGGCAAAGCTGCTGAGATGACTGCAGGAGCACACCGTGTGGGTGGAGTTAGACATCACATACACAGATTTGCAGATGTTATTGCAGGTGCAGCGAAATGCTTGTGTTTCTAGCTCCAACAGAGCAGTAATACCAAGCAATAAAATAAAAAACAATACACACATAATCCATAAATAAATATTAAATAAATTATATAGGATTAGACATGACTGGAACACAGTACATACATAAAACACTATTAAAGTGACCAGTGTTCAATGACTATGTACAGTTGAAATCAGAAGTTTACATACACTTAGGTTGGAGTCATTAAAACTAGTTTTTCATCCACTCCACAGATTTCTTGTTAACAAATTATAGTTTTGGCAAGTCGGTTAAGACATCTACTTTGTGCATGACACAAGTCATTTTTCCAACAATTGTTTACAGACAGATTATTTCACTTATAATTCACTGTATCAGAATTCCAGTGGATCAGAAGTTTACATACACTAATTTAACATTGCCTTTAAACAGCTTGGAAAATTCCAGAAAAGGATGTCATGGCTTTAGAAGCATCTGGTAGGCTAATTTACATCATTTGAGTCAATTGGACTTGTGGATCTATTTCAAGGCCTACCTTCAAGCCCAGTGCCTCTTTGCTTGACATCATGGGAATATCAAAAGAAACCAGCCAAGACCTCAGAAAAAAAATTGTAGACCTCCACAAGTCTGTTTCATCCTTGGGAGCAATTTCCAAACGCCTGAAGGTACCACTTTCACCAGTACAAACAATAATATGCAAGTATTAATACCATGGGACCACGCAGCCATCATACCGCTCAGGAAGGAGACGCGTTCTGTCTCCTAGAGATGAACGTACTTTGGTGCGAAAAGTGTAAATCAATTGCAGAACAAAAGCAAAGGACCTTGTGAAGATGCTGGCGGAAACAGGTACAAAAGTATCTATATCCCCATAAAACAAGTCCAGTATCGAGATAACCTGAAAGGCCACCCAGCAAAGAAGAATCCACTGCTCCAAAACCGCCATAAAAAGCTTATCCACAGGCTCATCAAGATCCACACACCAAGTGAATCCAGGGAAACATCTACACAATTTTCATCCAATCAGTTTCAGTTTGCAAAACAATTCCCTCATTTTCCTGCTGCTTAGTCATTCTGTATGGTCAGAGGCAGGAGGAATAGAGTAACTCACACGTTTCAATGTTTCAATCCAAACAAGTAGTGTCTTTGTCATGCAAAGGTTTCTGCTTTATACTTGATGAAAAGACGAGTCATTGAGTTTCTCATGCCTACAAGTAACCACAGGTTAACCATCTTTTTCCATCAACATCCGTTACATTTTGTAATTTTTCATCTGAGTGAGGAAGTCTCCTGATATAGCATTTCCACCTAGTGAGCTGATGTTAGAATTTGGTCTGAATTGACCTGCCTGGTCAACAATGTTTCATAAAAAACCTTGCGGGTGTAAATTCACAATGCTGAGTCACAACACTCATGCACACTGAGCATATTGTATCACCCAAAGTCATATGCATATGTAATAGCTATCACCTTCCAATAACTGTCATATTCCCATTAAGTTACCAATAAAATTGAACTCGTGACTTTTCAATTAATGTCAAAGACAAAACTTTATTGTTTTTGAGAAAACACAGTTAGAGACCACACACATATGTTAAATCATATTAAATAAGTCAAAAATACTTTTTTTGTTGACAGAAGAGTTCAAATAATAGGTTCAAACTTCAAAACAGACTCATTAACACTCAGAATACATCTCCCATCCAAACTGTTTCCATAAAATACTAGAGCAAGTCATAGAAATCATCACTCGTCTCTACACTCAAGACCTCTCTACCAGTAGAATCTCATCACCTTTCACACACAACACACACTTTTTATATTAAGATGGAATATGACCTCAATACACAGACAAAAGAGCACGCACGCACGCACACACACACACACACACACACACTCAATAGAGATGAGAAAATAAATTTCTTACAGCAAAAAACAATGTACAGCAAAACAATAATTATTTTTTGCCTCCGGTTAGAGATGGGATGCTACATTTAAAAGGTTAAGTCCCCTCCAAATCTCAAACCGTTATCATTTCACCATTTCTCTTCAAATATTTAGTACCAACGCATGGTTAACATGGGCTCAAATGGCTACAGTGGCGACAGTGGAGAAGTATGGGCTATTTCATTGTGTGCAATGTTGCATAATCTTGCTGGCTGACATATTATTATAAACTATTGATTAGCATGTGCCTGACTGAACTGTATATGTAATGGAAATGGCTGATCTGCTATCTTCCCCTGGGTTCTTCACTACCACCATGGGCATGAAGTGAACGCGTTTTTTTGCTGAGCCGGGATGAGTGCAGAGACAGTGGCCCAGTTGTGGTCACACCTCAGTGACACTGCACTGACCGTCAGGGCTGCGTGAGCGCACAGTAAGGCCTCTGCTAGAGGACCCACCACCAGGTGGCAGTCTGTCAGGCTGGACCTCCCTGAGCCACCGCTGTAGGAGTCTGTATCTGGTCCTCCGTCGAACGCCTACTTCTCGTCCCCTCCTCTCCCTGTCCCACCCCTGGCCTACCTCATCACCACCACCATCCTCATCCTCACTGCTACCAGATGCTGACTCGTACGCCTGGCTCATGCTTAAAGCTACCTCTTCATCCTCTTCTTCCCCCTCTGGTTGGCTGATGATGAGCTGGGACAGAGAGTCTTCCAGGGAGATGAAGGCTGGGGTGGCAGGGTGGGCCCCCAGGACTGTAGGGGGTCTGACAGGTGGAGCTGGGATGAGAACCCCTGAGCGACCTGCCTGTGACCGTCCAGTCACATCCTCCCCGTCAGCAGAGCTTGACCGCTCCACTGTCGCTGTTGTGACCAGAACAGCTGCCATGGCAACTACTGGTGGGGCGGAGTCAGGGTCCAGTCTGAGTCCGGCTACACCCTTTTTGGGAATGTCCACCATATCACGCTTCATGCGTCGGCGGCGACCGTGCTCGTTGCGGCGGTACTGCACCATGTTCTCCAGGTCAGCCACGTACAGGAAGCCAGCAATCAGCATCTCGGCACGCTTCCTGCCCTTGGCCAAGGCGTCCTCCAGCTCACGGCTGGTCCTCTCGTCATACTGCCACCATCCATTCCTCCCCTCGTAGTACCAGGCATTGTCTCCCCCAGCGTTCCTCGGCCCGGCTCCTCCTCGCCCCCCTGCAGCTGCTGCATTCAGCTCCTCTGGGGACAGCAGGGTGGGATGCTCCAGGAAGTCCTCAGGTACTTCCTGTCTGCAGAGAGCACAGCGCTTGCTGTGCCAGGAGGCTCCTTTAACGCAAAGGAAGCAGAAGACGTGGCAGCAGGGCAGGCGAACCGGGTAAACACAGGTCTGGAGGCAGATGGCACACTCCGGCAAGGGGTTGGCCGAAGGTTTAGGGGAGGTGGGGGAGTCACCAGTACAGGCGTCCCCTCCATCTTCCACCTTAGAGGACACAGAGTCCACAGTGTGGTCTACCTCACCACAGCTCGCCATGCTGAGGGGGGAGACAGATCATTAAGCTAATGCTGAGAGACAGAAAGACAGATCATTAAGCTAATGCTGAGAAACAGAAAGACAGATCGTTAAGCTAATGCTGAGAGACATAAAAAGACAGATCGTTAAGCTAATGCTGAGAGACATAAAGACAGATCGTTAAGCTAATGATGAGACACAGAAAAAAGCAGATCATTAAGCTAATGCTGAGAGACATAAAGACAGATCGTTAAGCTAATGCTGAGAGACATAAAGACAGATTGTTAAGCTAATGATGAGACACAGAAAAAAGCAGATCATTAAGCTAATGCTGAGAGACATAAAGACAGATCGTTAAGCTAATGCTGAGACACAAAAAGACAGATCGTTAAGCTAATGTTGAGACACAGAAAAAGACAGATCATTAAGCTAATGCTGAGACACAGAAAAAGACAGATCGTTAAGATAATGCTGAGACACAGAAAAAGACAGATCGTTAAGCTAATGCTGAGACACAGAAAAAGAGATCATTAAGCTAATGCTGAGACACAGAAAAAGACAGACCGTTAAGCTAATGCTGAGACACAGAAAAAGAGATCATTAAGCTAATGCTGTGACACAGAAAAAGACAGTCCTGCGGACTAATTTTAAGCAATATTCTCAGCTCCCAGTTGAACAAAATCACATACAAGCTGTCACGAGAGACTCAATTAGCAATATGCCTAAATATCTAAAATGTGAATTTCAGATGTTTTAGCTGGCTAGAATATTTTGTGTCAATCATATTGCCCTAATTACTATGATGGAAAAAAATGAACTACTTACTCTCTCAAGCGCAGTTACTGGGATGACATCAGGGTCAATTCTGTATTCTCTCAAAGTTCCTCTCTATGGAAGAAAATATTGTTGAAAAGAGACAAGACTCAGGAGTCTGTTTAATCCCACGTTTCCCAAAGAGATAAAAACACGGGTTAGCTATAATTAGAGAGGGTATGTTGCTATAACGTTAGCCATCTTGCTAATCTAAAGCGAACAGGACAATAACCATAAAGAACATAGCTAGCTACTAAATACACACATCAATAGTATGATGTCGCCATCAAACTAGTTAGCTTCTGTACAGTAGCCATTTCTTGTTGACAAGTTTTGCTTTCGAATTACTGTTAGCTTCGGAGGCCACAGTTGTCAGTGACACACCGCTTGACTGTCTTCTACCTCGAGCGTATTTCCTCCACACTCACCTGTCATGAATAGCGTTTGACCATCGCTCAGTGATGTTTTTAGATCAGTCGCAAATTATTGATCGCTTTCGACCTATAAACGCTAGCTAATCACTAAAATATCTTCTACCAAAACAAAGCAAAATACTGACGTTCCTGCTCCTTCCGTGTATTCATACACGTAACGGGATGACGTTGCGTGGTCTGTCTGCCACCTCAAGCTTCGGAGGAGGTTGATCATACAGAATATCGTGTGGGTGGTTTTATTTGTCAGCTTCTCCTCGTGGCTGTGACCTCATGTATTATTGCTTGCGTATAACATGTGGGTGCTTATATTTGTCCTGTTTCACACATGTACAAGTGTGTCAGCTAGTATATGCATGTGTGAAATGGAAATGTGTTTTTTGATATCCCAACTCCCTGAGGGGTGTCTCAGGGAAGAATAGGAGAATAGGGTCACGGCCAGCCATTATCAGAAACGAACATGGAGCAATCAAGTTTAAGTGCCTTGCTCAAGGGCACATCGAGCTATTGAAAACTCTAGGCAGCATTATGCGTTCTTACAGTTCTCAGGCATTAGCTTTGCCCACAACTGCCTCATGTGAACTACAATCCCGACACTGTGTTTTAACGTTTTCCTCGCTTGCAATACCGCTTTTGAAACATATGGCCCTTATCTTTAATCAGCGAGAAAGTATCCTTCAACTAAAAAAGTTACACTTACAGTAGCAGTTTTGCACAGATCCATACAGCTATGGGTGTCTCCAACCGAAAAAACTACACTTCCCGAGTTGCACATGTACATTACACACAGGTGTTCGGGTCTGTTTTCCCTAAACAAGCGCTGTAACATGGCGGTATGAGAACACTAACCCTAACTGTACCAATGTGTGTATAAATTTAACCTTGTATTTTTTTCCTGCTATGGAAGATAAGGTCCTTATGCTGCCAATAACGTACAGCAAGCGACGCTTGTTACTGTTCAGATTGAGCATCCCCGTACAGAACACGCCTTAGTCAAATGACTCTTATGTGTAATGTAATGGAACTGAGTCATGATCAAGGGCTAGGGGCACATCGACAGATTTTTCACTTTTGTCGGATTAGGGATTTGAACGCTCCAACCGCTAGGCTACCTGCCGCCTTAATGTAGGAGAAAATGTATAAAACATATTGTATATAATTTGTTTTATTTAGCTAGCTATAGACATCTTTGGAGTAGGCTTTCCACCTAACGTTTTTTGGTTAATTTTTTAAAAAATTCAGTCATGTTTGTGAAGACAATATACTGTAATTTACTATCAAATCACCTACAAACATTTTATGTAGGTCTATAACAATGATTGCAATCATGAAAAGGAATCAATAGTTTTCAATTTGACTTGCTATACAGAGAAATGCTACACATGTAGAACAAGTGGGCTAGCCACCATCATGATAGAAACAAAAACAACTAATTAGAATAACACACTTTGCTTTTTGAACACTGCTCAATTCAGTCCATATCAAGTTAGTGACCTTTTCCTGGAATGGATCGTGTGGGTGACATGTCGTAATGAACAGAAAAATGTTGAACACAAAATTCTAGAGCAGATGATAATGTTATCTTCTCCAAGGTCTCTCAACCAAGGCAGGTCAACAGCTGGTCACAAACATAGAGGAATAAATTGTTGCACACTGTTCCTGACAAGAAACGACTGATGTTCAGGCAATGGAGGTCTCTCTTTCAAACCAGTTAATCCAGTCCTCCTGTCCTTCCATCCTGTTTTGGATCACATCTGCCACTTGCTATTATTTTGCTCCCACCAATGATCTTGCATCAATGTTCTGTTGGCCTAATGCCTTTGCCATCTGATCTTCCTGTGGAAAGGGAAAGGACAATGCAAGATGTGTGAAAACTGAAATAAGTCTAACATTTCACTTTGATCACCAGTATACCTGGACTCGGTCTCCTTTTGATGACACATTTCCTCCACTCTTTGACTTTGGGGCAGGGGTCGCCGTACAGGGTGGGGTGCCGTAGGACCTCTCGTCTTCGTACCTCCACAAAATTCCTGTAGTCCCTCCCTCTCCGAAAGCAGAGACCCCAGGCTCCCCATTCTCCCACCTGACAGTGTACTGAGAGAGAGATGGGGGGCATGACATTGTAGGGTAGATAGATACACAAAATGTACACTCAAATTTGCATTGTAGAGTGATCGATCAATGATCTATTGGGATGGCTGGAATGGCATGTACAGAGATGGGGGAACACAGAGAGTCACTAACCTTGAGAAATGCACTCCATGAGCTGTCTATCAGGCTCAAACCCCCCTGGGCAGGTATGATGGCACTGGCCATGCAGGAGGTACAGTCCTGCTCTACACCTGGTGCAGGTGTTCCTCGTCACACACACCTCACAGTCCACTAGACAATCTGGGACGGAGGGACATAGACGTTAGAGACACATTTCTATATAGATCTCTCTCCCTACTGTAAATATGTACTTTATATGTCTTCTTCCACAATGTGTGATTTTGATGCATCCAAGCCCAGATTCTTGGCTGACCAATACTGGATCTTATTAGTCTTATTACCAGACTTTGAACACATTATGACTATGAAGGAAGATCACAGTTCAGCTGTAGTGTAATAGACTTACCATTGCACTCTCTTAGTGCAGCGTTTGGGGTCAGGCCCTCGGGGCAGCTGTTCTCACACCTCCCTCTGTACAGGTAGTGGCCCTGGTGACAGTGAGTGCAGAAGTTCCTGTTGAAGCAGGAAACACAGTCCTCCCTGCACTCTGAGACACAGACAGGGACCATGGTTAGAGTGGATACATGCTCAGGGCATTACACTGTGTATGACATTATTATCACAACACTCCATGAGAGTGTCGGTGTTGTTCATCCATCACATGACTCACTGGTGCATGTGTTGACATGTGGGGAGCGTGTCCCATAGTGACCTCTGGGGCAGGATAGCAGACAGGTCCCCCTCTCCCGCATCCCATCATGCTTCAAGTGGAAGAAGAGGCGGGGCTTACAGGACAGGCAGCCGTTTAACGCTGAGCATGTCAGGCAGCCAGCATGACACAACCTGCTCACAACTAAGCCACCTGGAGAGAAGAGCTGGTGTTATGGCTGTGTGTGTCTGTCTCTCTCGCTCTTTCACTCACACACGTGTGCATGTGTTCCGGCATAAGAGAGGATGCAGTTACATGTCTTGAGCACGTGCATGTGAAATTTGGTCAAACTTGAATCCCATACAACTTCAGTCTTTTTTGGAAGACCTACATTATCACAAATCATTATGCTCTCCACTCAATGTATACAGCCAACCTCATAAACCTGAGTAGTGACTTACTATACCTGGCACATTAATGTTCCCAGAATAGGATCAGGAGGTTTATCAAACCCTCAGCCAAACTTTACAATGTTCACATAGTAAGCCAACGCATATAAACCATGAAAATATATGACCGCATTGTTCCCGGAAAGTACAATTTACTGCACCCACATAGTAATGTCCATGCTTTCACACATGTATGAAGAGGAGTTGACTGTGCGTATAATTACGCAGAACAGGTGTCCGCATTTCAATCAGGTCCCATCAAAATGTGTCGGTTGACTACTTACGTCTGTGTCGTGGATGTCTTGAGAAATATTGTCCATTAATAAGATCCAAGAAGTGCAGAATCCAAATCAGAAATGGTAACCAAATTAGCATTTTTACCCTCTTTGGAATTAAGGTTCTTTGTCCAACAGCTAAGACACCTTTTGATGTAAATAAAATACCTGAAAAATATTTTTTCCCCCAGAATTGTGTTAAAAGAACATCATCCACAATTGTCCCAACCCCAGTATGCACGCTGGAGAACAAATCTGTTTTCCAGAAGAAAAATACAAGAAAAATTCCATGAAATCACCCATGCCGTCAGAATCCATAAGGAATGAAAACATCTCAGAACATCATGATAGTCTCACCTCAAACCTAATGCAAGGTTTTGGGTTAGCAGCGAGTTTGCTTTCTCCCCCTCTCTCAGTCTCACTCACAAACTCATTTTCTCACACACATACACGTGTTCTCAATGCAAAAGTTGTCATATTCAAGTAAGCACTTCAAGTAGACCTATTAACTTGTATTGTCCTGTTGAGTCTGCTTCACCTACTTGGGATTCTCCTCATCTGCATAGATACCTTCATCATTCCACAGCCACATGTCTTCTCCCATTCTAATGAAAAGAGGATGACTGGGTGACTATGTGTAAGAAATATGTCAGTGCATTTGGTTTCATTTAAAACAGAGGAGCATAAGTGCACTTGTGAGTCACCTCACAGATTTTACACCGGGCACTCTGTCAATGTCACCCTGGCAGCTTGAATTGAGTGAAAAAATATAAACTTCAAAAAGAAGCCGGATTCCCCTTGTATCTACATTTCTGACAATACATTGCTGACTGAAAGCTTGACGACTTTTCCCTGAAGTTTATGCCCCAAAACTATGCCGTGACTGTGTGTTTCAGATGAACTCAGAAGTGAATGTTACCAGAAAACTAAAACCAAACTCTCAAATACAGAGCGACTTTCTAACGTCCGACAAGAAAACAAAACAAAGCTGAAGAACAGATAGGACAGGAAGGTGTCAGAAAGCATCAACCATTGTCATTTCTGTTCGCTATGGGTAACAGGCAAAAGCCACACACACTTCCAAAGGGATAATTGTTTGGAATCCCAGTTTACATTATGGCCTGGGAACCACAAACCGATGCAAAAACCACCCAACAGACTTGCCTTTGTGTCTTTTACATAGAAGTGTTCTCTCGCTCAGAAACTCTTAATTTTTTTTATGACTATCAGCTAATATCCTGTTTACTTCACCTAGAGCTCATCTGAACAACACAATGTATTTATTGTCTGTTGTTAGCTAGATGGACACCATAGTGCTTTTTTTGAATGTGCATTTCAGCAGGGGAGGGGGAGATTGATAACATCTCATCTAAAGTTCTACTTCTGGTTTCTGGAAAAATGTCAAAAATGGTATCAGAGGGAGCATTCATGGGGTTGACGTTGCAGCGGATTTATCTGTTGAGACAAAAGCCAAAGACGCTGCTAGACTGGAGCTGGATGAGTCTAAGACCAAATTGAAAACAGGTTCTCCTATACACACACACATTTTTACATTAAAGAAAATTACTACTTTATTTCCCCAGTGAAATTACAGAAATGTTCACATGTTGTTCCCTCAAGGACAAGATAACACTGATAATAAGACAAAACAGAACAGAGCTCCCTCTTCTAGCTGTATAAATATGCTTTCATGCAGTGTTGGGAAAATCATGTTTTTGCCTTTCCAGTTCCCACTGAATATCACTTTAAAAAAAATTTTTTTACCCTACATCTGCATCTGGACCCTGAACATGAGCTGCTCTCCTGTAAGTGTCTTACTGGAGCAGCGTGCAGGAGCTGATGACAGTAAGGGGAGCCATGTGAATCTGTGGGTCAGTGACAGTAAGGCTAGGTAGCCCACGGGTGGGTGGGCTGTCACAGGCAGACAATGTGACTGTCGGGGTCAGAGGGGTGGGGTTCCACACCCAGAAACCCCCCTACATCACTGGAACACCAGATCAGATTCAGAGGAAAACAAATCGCTAGAGAGGGAGGCAAATCAACCCAGCTGTGGGTGGAGGGGGGGGGGGGCAACATAAATGAAGATGTCTTACACAGGCAGTTAACCATTGAAAACAATTGTCAGTTCCGGTCTACTTAAGGGGTGGCTCTCCCAAAGACACCAACATAATAGCAGCCGGGTCTGGTCTACTTAGTTCATTGACTAGAACAAATGAGTGAGATGTCTGCTTAGATTGGGCCTTAGATTGTTGGTTTTCTGCACTGGCTTTAATGTCAACCAATAAAATATAATTATGCATGAGGATGAGCAGGCATAGCATTAAAAACAGAAACTTGATGCATCTGTCCATTAGTATAATTACAGTGCATTTTTTCCTCAATGTTATTCTCATAATGAACCTGATTATAACAATGTAGAAACGTAACATCCCTACAGCAGACCACCTAAAGGGCTCTATAAGATCACTACCAGATAAGTGTCTTCTTGAGCAATTTGATAGGAAAGTGAACACATACCACACATGTCAAGTGTCATGGCTTCTGAAAACCCTGTGATAAAAGATGAGCGAGATAACATCTCGACACGCGAATAATGTATGTAGTAGCGTGAAGAGGTGAGGAATTTGGGAGAAGTCTTGGCGGCAGGCCAATGCTTAGTGAACAGTCTGAAGCATTCAGCCTGAAGCTCTGACCACCGTGACAAACTGTTGGGGAAAGAAGATGGAGGCCTGAGATAGACAAGGCTCTAGGCCAGGGGTATTCAAAGCTTACCGTATGAGGAGGACTGCTGGCTATTGTGCCCGATAATTAATTGCACCCACCTGGTGTCCCATGTTTAAACCAGTCCCTGATTAGACAGGAACTAGCTTTGAGGTTCCGATTTTAATTTGGAGGGCTCTCCAGCATTTCATTAATACTACATCTTTATAACAGAGAACCTGATAAAGGCACTGGGTGAATATCACTCCTCTCAAAATATAAAGAGGCACATTTCTCTGACAGGGGACTAAAATAGTATGACAGGAAACAAACTCTCGTCAGCTTGATGGAACATGGCAGGGGCGACTAGGACTACACCAAAGAGATTTACAGGACACACCATTTAATTGGACAGCATACAAAAGTGTTCCAAAATACTCTGCATTGTACAAATTCTAAATGGCAGACAAAACAGATGAAATGCAAAACAGATAAAGACTAGCGACTGAAAAAGAAGTAAAGACTAAAGATTCAAACTAAAGGAAATCAAACAAAACACAGGTTAAATTTATAATTCAGACAAATTTGACTTTAAAAAAGCCTGGTAAATCGGTTGTTGAATCGTGTTCTAGAAAGGTCTCTCCACTTCACCCTCTGGCTCGTTTCAGAAGTTTCTAAGGAAAGACGATCAAAACATCATTGACATTTTAAAAGTAGCATGATAAGATGCTGTTTTTCACATTCAAAGTCATGAAACATAACTCTATGACAAATTAACTTAAGGAATAGGACATCTACAAATGTAGGATATCCTACATGACTCACTATGATGATGTCTGTCATGTCTATACAGCAACCACAGGAATTTGCCCCTCTGTCTATAAAGGATTCAAGAAAAAGGCAACATTTCAATAACCTCATTTACATCGTTCTGATCTGAAAACCCAAGGTAGCCCAATATTAGATGTTTGATTAATGATTTCATTATTTAATGAGACTAGGTCTAAGGGCATTCCATAGTGACTGCATTCAACATAAGTCATGGTCCAATGACCGTACCTGCTAGCAGCATGTGTCCCCGGTCCAAAGCTAGATTCTATAATCGGTAGACGGTTCTATTAAATCCAGTTTTTAGATGCTTACGCTCCAAAATCTAATATGGATGTTAATGTTAGTTTTTCGCTTTGCGCACACCGGTCTGTTATCTAATAAAGGCAAAACAGGCAGGTAGTCATTGGACCATGAGTTATCTGACCAGGGTTGCCATGTCCACAGTTTTTCCGCAATTGGGCTATTTTGAAAACGATGTTATGAAAATGTTTTGGTCACAGTTTTTTTTTTTTAGCTACTTTTAAATTACACCATGGCATATCCCTTTCTGGGGGGGGGGGGTGTCTGTGTGTTTGGAGAGAGGGCTGCAGCATGCAGCTGAGTCACAAGTGAGAGGAGAACAGCACGCGCACACACATCATGGCAAGTAAGAAAGAAAGTACTAGCTAGCTAATATGGAGCCACATATTGGATAAATGTGGCAACTCTTGCTGGAGCAACATCTTTTGGGCCTAGTTTTCAGTTGTCATTGGGCTAGACATTTTAACTAAACCTGGCAACAGTCACTATGGAAAGCACTTAGACCTCATTCTTATTGGTATATTGGCGATCACACAATTGAATGTGAATCCCGCCACCTACTATGCAGGATGAAAACAGGATTCCACCAAAAAACTGAACTACCAAATAGTAAATACATCAGCCAACTTTGTTAAAAATAAATCAAACAGATCCCTACATAGGCTCAAGGGGAACCTGGGAGAGCATGTCTTCCGGCACCAGTACCCCTTGCAAGTCTTTCGATGTAAAATCTTTGTCTCAAAATCTTTCCTGCTGCAGCCACAATAATGTCTAGTTTCTTCAACTTCTTTGAGACTTGTGCAGTACAGATTACAACTGTGGCAATGAATGTAACAAAATCCACCTTTCGTCTGGCAGTAAACATTGACTACAGGCTGTGTTGTATCCAATACCATCTCTTCACTTGCACCACTTGTTTTCTCAATTCTTTTAAAAATTGCCGCCACATAGGAGTTTCGATTGACCGCTAACTTTTGCCACCTCAATTTCTTCACCCTTACAGGGCACTCCAGGAACTCAGGATCCCACCACAATTGCAACACCATCATCCTTTTACACACCTTTCTTCAGTATACTCTGTTTGTCTGCACATACTTGAAACATGGCCCAATCCTTTACAATTCTTAACACTACAATACAAAAGCTCTTACAGCATACCTTACATTACCAAGCTTCACATGCGTAGGTGTTTGCTCTTTATCAAAAAACAACAGGACCAACAGACTATCTTTCTCCATTCACCCAGGGGGTCAGACGCTGGGCACCAACCACACCAGGAATTCTCTTCAGGTATTTAACCTGAACATCCGACGTCACCCTTGAGATGACTCCTTTGACGGGTGCGCTACTCCGAGGTTCAAAACTTCTGTTGTCCGGACTCTTCTGAGGCCCACTGCAGTCTTCCTCTGTTCTTCAACAGCGGCCGGCTGCAACAGAGCCTGGGTGCGAACCCAGAGTCTCTGGTGGCACTGCGATGCTGTGCCCTGGACCACTGTGCCACCTGGGAGGCCCCGCAACAGACCCTTTACAATGAAGATCTGTGAAGTTATTTGGATTTTAACTAATTATCTTTGAAAGACAAGGTCCTGAAAAAGGGATGTTTCTTTTTTGCTGAGTTTATATGGACACTTAACCATCATGGTGCTTTTTAATGGTAAGTTTACAAACATTGGTTGTGGTAAGTATAACTGAAATTTGGTAAGTGTGGAAATAAGTATAGCAAGTTATAATTGTAATGGCTTAGCAGATCATAAAAAAAGATGATACATTTTTACACAACTAAAACAGAAAGAATATAATATCTATTGTTTATAGGAAAAACTCTTTCTACAAATATAGATGAGGTTGGGTGGAAAAAGGATGGAGGGAGAAATATATTTTTTGTCATAGGCAAAGAAACTCAAAAGGGGTGATTATACTAATTAATACAAATTTTGATCCGATTGTGCAGATCTGCAAAGAAGATGGAAAATTTCAAAGATGGTATTGGACCAAAAACAGATTTGGCTTATTAAATCTATATGGGCCAAATAATGATGATCCACACTTTTTTGAATATATATATATATACACACACTGGGGCAAAAAAAGTATTTAGTCAGCCACCAATTGTGCAAGTACTCCCACTTAAAAAGATGAGAGAGGCCTGTAATCTTCATCATAGGTACACTTCAACTATGACAGACAAAATGTATGCAACCCAAAATGTAAAATAATAAATAATGGTTACTTCTCAGAAAGTATTGAGATTAAGAGGAGTCAAACAAGGCTGTCCGTTGTCTCCATATCTATTTATTATTGCTAGCAATTAATATTAGATCGAACAAGAACATCAAGGGGTTAGAAATCCAGGGGATAAAAATGCCGATGATTCTAGTTTTGACTTAAATCTGCAATCTGGATCCCTGTCTCATTGAAGATCTTGGTCACTTTTCTAGCCTCTCTGGATTAAAACCGAATTATGACAGGTGTACCATATTACGTATTGGATCATTAACAAATACAGTGTTTACATTAAAGTTTACCAATAAAATGGGCAGATGGTGAAGTAGACATACTTGGTATTTACATCTCAAACAACGTAACAATTAATTTCAATAGAAAGTTAGCAAAAATTGATAAGATTCTGCAACCATGATGAGGTAAATACTCGTCTATTTATGGAAAAATCACACTCTTTGGTCCTATCACAGTTTACTTACTTACTAATGGCACTGCCTACTCCAGATGACTCGTTTTTTAAATCATATGAGCAAAAACTATTTCATTTTATTTGAAATAGTAAGCCAGACAACTAAACATACCTATTTATATAATGAATATGAGTTTGGGGGGCTAAAATGATTCAATATTGAAGCTCTAAACCTCCCATTAAAAGCTTCCCTCATACATAAAGTATACTTAATCCCAAAATGGTTCTCTAGTAGATTCTTAAAGGCTCATCCTTTGTTCAAAAATGGCCATTTTGTTTCAAGTATCGCTCTTTCTTAAACAAGCCATACAAAGCTGGTTACAATTTCATCTTTATCCTCCAGAAAAGATAGAACAAATGTTATAGTTAAATTCAAGTATACTGATTAATAAAAAAAAACATGTATTATATTTGTTACTGATATTATGAATAGAAACAGAGTAGTTATCAAATATATTTGGGAATATCTGTTCAATCCAAATGTACAACCAGTTGATTGCAGCACTACCACAAAAATGGAGGGGGCAAATGGAAAAGGGAGAAGGCAGGGAATTGTTTGCCTGCCCAATATTAAAGATACAAATAGAAAAATATACCAGTTTCATCTGAGGACAAAATGTTGACAGACAAGGTGCACAATAAATGGGAGGAGCTTTTTGATTTGACCAATTCCATGGCATATGGTTTATGAACTGGTGCAAAATAACTACACTTGATTCAACACTTAGAGTTTTTCAATTTAAATTATATAAAATTCTTGCCAACAACAGAATGCTATATATATGGGGCATACAACAATCTCAGCTCTGTAGAGTTTGCTGCGAAGAGACAGAATCAATAGTTCATTTATTCTGGTATTGCCCTGATGTAGCTTATTTCTGGTCACAGGTTCAGGAATGGTTTAAAAATCACAACCTGCAATTAAAATTAACCTTACAAGTAACAGTATTGGGCGATTTGGAAAGCATTGGTCAGTCAATACATAATACTCATAGGAAAGGTTATCTTAACTCACAATCTGTGGATAAAATACGATTAGAAAGGTTCAAACATTTTGTAAAACAGCACAATTAAAAAAAATATATGACACCTGAAAACCAAACCAGGGTGATAGGTGGGATGCGCTGAGAGTGGCTGAGGGGCGGGTTTAAAGAGCTGAGGTCTATGGTGATAGGTGGGATGCGCTGAGAGTGGCTGAGGGTTGGGTTTAAAGAGCTGAGGTCTATGGTGATAGGTGGGATGGGCTGAGAGTGGCTGAGGGTTGGGTTTAAAGAGCTGAGGTCTATGGTGATAGGCGGGATGGGCTGAGAGTAGCTGAGGGTTGGGTTTAAAGAGCTGAGGTCTATGGTGATAGGTGGGATGGGCTGAGAATGGCTGAGGGGCGGGTTTAAAGAGTTTGTTTGGTAATGTATTGTTATGTGATTGCTTTATATAAAAGTATGTAACATATGTAACGTGTATGTATATGTAGCAAAAAAGCTGTAAAAAACAAAACAAAGATATTTGTCCTCTGAAGCGGGGTGGTGGAGGGGTTAATAAAAACAAATCTTCCCCAGGTCGTTGCTGTAAATGAGAATGTGTTCAGTCAATTTACCTGGTAAAAATGTAAAATAAAAACATTAAAATTAAATAAATGTTGCACTGAGCCATGCATTCGGAAAACCACATCAGTGTCCGACTTTTGGTTGTAGCAGATGCACCTCCCCCGACTTCACTCCTAGACTTTCTCCTTTAGTCGGTTGGTTCAAATATAGCAGTCAAACAAGCCCATTGTGTCCATTTTACAGTAGCATAATCAGACGAAGGTGTAATCCAGACACGTCACAGGGGCTTTAAAACTGAAGCACCCGTTTAGAACGTTTGCTCACCACCATATATGGTAGTGAGATGAAGTCCTGTCGTGGGTATTGGAAAAGGATGGAACTCGATGAAACTGGGCCGACATCCTGCTCATTTTCTAAATCGATGAAACATCTGATCTCAATACATTTCTGTTCCCAAAACTAGAATCTGTTGGAACACAGTGTATTAAGTTGTATAAACTTGACTTTTTCTTAAGTGGTTTATAAGAAGTGCAAGACCAAATTGAGTTTGTGCACACGCGCACTTCAGAGGGTTTCCTAACGGAAATATGCAAATACATGCTATTGGATCTGCTTAGGTCGTACATGGCTTCCCTACCTCGTTGCTTGTTCTGCCCACTCTGCCTCATTTGCTCCCACTGTAAACGACAGAGATTAACTATCTTGGGTTAGTTATAAATATATTCTTGATAGACTTCTTGATGGGGCACAATGTACTATGCATTTCCAATGTTCTGACGTCTACAAGGCCATTCTTTGGTAATCATAGGGCTATGACGCCCCCATGTGGCCACAATAATTGGAGTCAGCGCACAAGGAAGGCAGACAATGGCTTATTTACCATATACATGATAATGAAAAAGAGTTAGAGCAAAATGCCGAGGATTAGCGTGTTATATAATTAGTCTTTATCATCAAAACAATTGTTCATCATTAGACTGTCTGTCTGCAATTATACCCACATTGGTAATAATATGTAACAAGGTATAGAAATAACCCCAAAGTAATATATAGCACAACATACCTACTAGTGCAGGGATAGGGAACAAGATGTTTTCTCCACCTAGAAAAACGATCAAATCTGAGCACAAAAGGCCCTTTAATGTTATTTCCTTTGTTGCTCTCTGAAAGAAGAGAGAAAGTGTTGTTCCACATTAAAGCGTGAGTTTGTGTCAGTGGGCCACACACATTTCCCTTAAATTTGGTGCACAAATTTGTTTACTTCCCTGTAGTGAGCATTTCTCCTTTGCCAAGATAATCCATCCACCTGAAAGGCGTGGCATATCAAGAAACTGATTAAACATGATCATTACACAGGTGCACCTTGTACTTGGGACAATAAAAGGCCACTCTAAAACACAATGCCATAATGTCTCTAGTTTTGAGGGAGCGTGCAATTGGCATGCTGTCTGCACTAATGTCCACCAAAGCTGTTGCCTGAGAATTGAATGTTAATTTCTTTACCATAAGTCACTTCCATTGTTTTAGAGAATTAGGCAGTACATCCAACCGGCCTCACAACTGCACACCACATGTAGCTATGCCAGTCCAGGACCCAGGACCAGTGCATTTTAAAATAGCAATAATTTCATCAAAAAGAAAGGAGGACCAAGGCACTCTTCATATAATTGATTAAAATGCCTTTATTAGTATGGCATGTTCAATAGAAACAGTTTATTTTATTTTTTTAACCGACGCGTTTCAGCTGCACGGCCTTCGTCAGGGAGTACAAAACAAGGAACACAAGCTCCCCCTTTTAACAGCTTTACAATTAGCCCTAATTGGAAGAAGGAGTGGTTACACAATTGATTGGACACACCTAGTAAGCAATAATATACACATTAAAAGGTGAAATACTGTAGCAATGTTATCATAAAAATACAACTCCAAACTAGAAGTATCAGGACACTAAAAGGTAGTTCTAACCTGAAATATGACTGGGAGAAGTGTCAAGGATAAGAAAGCTATATATTCCATAGTACACTAGAACAAAGCAAAACATGAACAGTCTAACCGTAGCTGAGGGCAATAGAGCAAAATGTCCACTAGATGACAGCAAATGGACCCATCACGACCCTACAGGAAGGGTGAGAAATCCATATATTCATTTAAACCAGGGTATTTAGTGGCCTGTAGTTTGTAAATCCATATCTTAATTTCAACCAGGGTACTTAGTGGCCTGTAGTTTGTAAATCCATATCTTAATTTCAACCAGGGTACTTAGTGGCCTGTAGTTTGTAAATTCATATCTTCATTTAAACCAGGGTATTTAGTGGCTTGTAGTTTGTAAATCCACATCTTCATTTAAACCAGGGTATTTAGTGGCCTGTAGTTTGTAAATCCACATCTTCATTTAAACCATGGTATTTAGTGGCCTGTAGTTTGTAAATCCACATCTTCATTTAAACCATGGTATTTAGTGGCCTGTAGTTTGTAAATCCATATCTTCATTTAAACCAGGGTATTTAGTGGCCCGTAGTTTGTAAATTCATATCTTCATTTAAAACAGGGTATTTAGTGGCCCGTAGTTTGTAAATCCATATCTTCATTTAAACCAGGGTATTTAGTGGCCCGTAGTTTGTAAATCCATATCTTCGTTTAAACCAGGGTATTTAGTGGCCTGTAGTTTGTAAATCCATATCTTAATTTCAACCAGGGTACTTAGTGGCCTGTAGTTTGTAAATCCATATCTTAATTTCAACCAGGGTACTTAGTGGCCTGTAGTTTGTAAATTCATATCTTCATTTAAACCAGGGTATTTAGTGGCTTGTAGTTTGTAAATCCATATCTTCATTTAAACCAGGGTATTTAGTGGCCTGTAGTTTGTAAATCCACATCTTCATTTAAACCAGGGTATTTAGTGGCCTGTAGTTTGTAAATCCATATCTTCATTTAAACCAGGGTATTTAGTGGCCTGTAGTTTGTAAATCCATATCTTCATTTAAACCAGGGTATTTAGTGGCCTGTAGTTTGTAAAACCAAAAACGCTCCCTTTGGTTTAACTGTTTAAGACGGTCCCCTTTTCTAATAGAGGCCGGAATATGATCAATACCCATAGCTTGTAGGGAGGCAGGGTTGCCATGTTGTAGGGACTTGTAGTGCTTAGCCATAGGGTAGTCGTCATTACCTATCCGTATGGCATACTTGTGTTCCGCTAAGCGGTCTTGAAGGTGTCTCTTTGTCCGTCCAATTTAGAACACCTTGCACTGTGGACATTCCAATCTATAGATGATATGAGTGGTTTTGCCGTTAATTAAATGTTTGACGTAATAGTGAATTTGGAAGCTGTGTCAACAAAATACTTCTTCTGTGCAATATTACTGCAATGGTTACATTTAAAAGAGCCCTTGGATTTGTGGTCAAGCCAAGTGTTTTGAGTCACCCGGAAGATAACTGTGGACTAATTTGTCATTTAGGGGAGGACATTTCTTAAAGCTTATGACTGGTGGCTCAGGAAAGACTTGGCGTAGTAGCGTATCACTTTGGATGATTCCCCAATTATTTTTGATGGTTATTTTAATGCTCTCTGCTTCAGTGCTGTATTTTGTGACAAAATCTACTCTCTCCGATGTATCACGAGGCACTCCCCTTCGCAACAAGTTCTCTCTGTCAAGTAATCCAGCCCTTATACCGGCATCTTTCAGGACCTGAACGCTGTAGCACCGATTCAAGAAGCGATTCTCCAATTCCGCAGATTTGACACTGTAGTCTGTTCCTGATCGCAAATTCTGCGGACTCTTTGGAATTGGACATATGGAATGTTTTCTTTTAGCCTTTTGGGGTGAAAGCTGTCTGCCCTCAGAATGGTATTCCCATCTGTAGGCTTCCAAAAGATTGATGTGTGCAAACAACCTTTGTCATTTTTTACTAATGTCGAGGTCCAAAAAAATGAATGTTATCCTTGCTTGTATTCCATAGTTAGTTTGATGTTAGGGTTAATGTTGTTAAGGTATTGGTGGAAGGAAATAAGTTCATCTTCTGAGCCGGACCAAAACAGACAAGCATCAACAATATAGCGTCCCCATCATATAAATCGGTCAAATAAATGGTTATTAGAAGGATCCAAAATGAAGTCATTTTCCCATTTACCCAAGTACAAGCCAGCGTAGGAAGGGCTGTAGCTCCCATGGCACATCCTTTAACCTGTTTAAAGATACGGTCCTGAAAGATAAAGATGTTATGATTAAGAGTCCATTCAGTCAGTGAGACAATGAATTCTGTAGCAGGCATCTCAGTTTCAGGTCTGGTACTCAAGAAATGGTGCATAGCTGCCAAACCTTGTTCATGCTCAATGGTGGTGTATAGAGACTCCACATCCATGGTGACTAAAAAGGAAGCTGTACCTATATTGTTCAATTCCTTCATTTTGTTCAACACATCTGTGGTATCTTGAAGGTGGGCTGGGAGTGACGTCAGAAAAGGCTTAATAAAGTCATCAATGGACTTAGAGATGGGTTCTGTCAGACTTTCATTACCACTAATGACTGGTCTGCCTGGGGGTTTTCAAGATGTTTGTGGACCTTTGGAAGAAGGTTAAAAGAAGCCATACTGCCATTGAAAAGACATTTGAACTCATTGTCTGAAATGTAGCCATTCTCCTTAGCTTCTGTGAGGATCCCTTTCAATTCAGTTTTTAGGTCCTCAGTAGGGTTGAAGGTAAGAGATTGGTAGAATTCATCATTGTCTAATTGACGGTAGGCTTCTGTCACATATGTCTTTACTCCACACTACTGTAGCACCACCTTTGTCTTTACTCCACACTACTGTAGCACCACCTTTGTCTTTACTCCACACTACTCTAGCACCACCTTTGTCTTTACTCCACACTACTCTAGCACCACCTTTGTCTTTACTCCACACTACTGTAGCACCACCTTTCTCTTTACTCCACACTACTGTAGCACCACCTTTGTCTGCTTTTTTAACCACAATCTGTTCATTTTTGGACAATGATTCAACTGCATCCTGCTCTGTCTTAGAAAGATTATGTTGTGTTTGGTTGGAGTCAATTGTACCCTTAAACAGATTCTCCACATCAAAATTCACTTTCTTAGCAAATGTATTTAGTGTGGCATTCTGGACGATGGGACAAAAAGTGGACTTGGGCTTAAAAGGTGTTTTAGAGGGAACAGAAACTGCCTGACCTGAGACACTGGCATCTGTAGTTGGAGAGATGTTTTGCTTGTACCAGACCTTCAGATGTAGATTCCTGTAGAAACTAAATAGGTTAATCTTTGTATTAAATTCATTAGTTGAATATGTGGGGGCAAAGGACAGTCCTTTAGTCAATACCATTATGCAATCATTAGAAAGGGGTTCTCCAGAAATGTTGATAACAGCCTTGTTCTGGTCCTGCTCCGTGTGGTTGGATAGTCATGATTTCTTCCTCCCCCTCCATGTTGGCCTCTTCCACGTCCTCTCCTGTTGTGGAACCTGCGTGACGACTCTACCTGATCTAAAAAATCTTGGGAGGAGCTGGCCTCTGAGCGTCTGGGGTGAACCTCGTCGTCACTGCTTGTAAAGTTGAAAGAAACAGATCTAGGCTTCCTTCTCTGCAGATGTGATTCTGAATTCTTGCGTGTTGATTTTCTCCAGGCAAAGACCTTGCCATCTCTTCTAAATCTTCTTAGCTTGTCTTGTTTCAATATCAGAGTGAATGTGTCTACTTTCTCTTTCGAGATCTCATCACATCACATTGTGCTTTGTGAGAATTATCACTGTGCTCTGATTTTCCTTTTTACTTCTTCAATTTCTGTTTGGACTTGTCTGTCCTCTTTAGATTCTTCTATTAGAAGTAGCATTAGGTCAAAAGAACACTTGTTGAGAATAGCCTCCCATGTATCTCTAAGCAATAATTTCATACCTTGAATTACATTGAGACACGATCACATCTTTTATTTTTTGCAGAATTCCTGGTGATTTTACTGTGTTTTTTTTAACCAAAAACAAAACAAATATTTTTGCAGGCCAGTCCTTCAGGTTAGTGGATGTTAAGTATAGGGAGGGAATGCAGTCAACCATGTAAGAGTTGTTGACCAGTGCTGCTGTTTCCTGCTAAACCAGGTGTATTCTTATTTGACCTGGTTCTGGGTCCTTAACTGCTGGAGCACTTTGTCTACCTACAATAGAGCACAAACAAATGATTTCACACACAGAGATCTGAATATTGTAAACATGACACAAACATGAAGGACCACCCATAGTGAAATGGTATAGGTTGCTGCTCCACTCACAGTGATGAACCAATAGGATTGTGGCCCATAGTTCCTGAGTGACCTGATGCTCATCTGACTGGCAGGAGCAATGACGTGGAGATGGAGGTGAGGGACAGAGGAGAAAGGGGGCATGTGGAACCCCATCCTATGGAAGACAAAAACAAGGGAACAAGTTAGGATCCTCAGAAATTGCAACACAGATGGGCCTGTACTCTAATGTATTATTAAGGCTGAGGTCAATGTGATCTGTCTCAATGACATGGCTAATCATAATGTAGACCTTTACCTTATGTCATCCAGGTCAGTCACCTTTTTCTTCTGCATTACACTCCTTCCCATCTCCTCCATTGCAAAAATTAAAGAGCCTATCAATACTCTCCATTCAGACACCATGTGATTATGTACACAACATTTCAGAGGATAATATATGGGCTAGACCTGTCTATTTCCAATTCATTTGTGCTGCTCTATTTATATTTTATACATTTGTCCATTTTTAAAAATACAAAAATGACAACAATTATGAACATGGTCATTTATGAACATTTGAACATCTTGGCCATGTTCTGTTATAATCTCCACCCGGCACAGCCAGAAGAGGACTGGCCACCCCATACAGCCTGGTTCCTCTCTAGGTTTCTTCCTAGGTTTTGGCCTTTCTAGGGAGTTTTTCCCAGCCACTGTGCTTCTACACCTGCATTGCTTGCTGTTTGGGATTTTAGTCTGGGTTTCTGTACAGCACTTTGAGATATCAGCTGATGTACGAAGGGCTATATAAATACATTTGATTTGATGTAGTAGCACAGGGGCAAGGGAAAACCTAGATGAACCAGGCTCTGAGGGGTGGCCAGTCCTCTTCTGGCTATACCGGGTTGAGATAACAGTACATGGCCGAGATGTTCAAGCGTTCATAGATGACCAACAGTGTCAAGTAGTAGTAATAAAAAAGTGGTTGTAGAGGGTGCAATAGGTCAGCACCCCAGAAGTAAATACTTTACCTTACCCAAAGGTATGTGCTCCTTTCGGAGTGATTTGCAGTTCCCGACGTGTGTCCTAGGTACAACCAGGTAATGATGCCGTGCCCCGGGTTTCAGGTCACGAAAGCAGACCAGTTAATCATCCTTACGCATTTGAGAATAATAAAACAGTTGGCTTCTTATGTTGGCATGATGTAAGACACACAATACCAGTAGCTAGTAGTAGTAGCCTATTATCTAGCACGTTTTATGCTGTGTTTGCGTGATAGTTGAAACTAGGAAACACTGAAATGTTTGACTTGCTAACCGGTTGAACGGGGCACGTGTATAACTACAAGTTAGTAAATTGGACATTTGAGTTTCCAAGTTCCAGCTAGCACTTGAACGCAGCATTAGACTTAACTCATTGGCTAGCTATTTTGTTCGATTCTGTCAAATGACGAAACTTACAAAAAGCTGCATTTCTGTGTCCGAACCTGACTGTTCTTTGGCAATGTTACAGAAACAGCCCTGAAATTACTGATTTAATATTATGTTGATTTTTGCCATACGACTGTAAGAGGAACAAACATAACCTTTTGAAAGGTAAATAGTCTTTATTGCGACCGGACTATACACTGACTTTACACGAGATAACGGGACCTGTCACACTGATGAGTTTTCAAAAGCAGTATGTGGCTCCTGCTGCAATCTCCTACTCAAATATAAAAGAAGTGCAGTGTTGTGGAAAGATTTGGATGTCTTTTTTAAAATGTCATTTTACCCCCTTTTCTCCCCAATTTCATGATATCCAATTGTTAGTAGTTACTATCTTCTCTCTACAACTCCCGTACGGGCTCGGGAGAGACGAAGGTTGAAAGCCATGCGTCCTCCGAAACACAACCCGACCAAGCCACACTGCTTCTTACCACAGCGCGCATCCAACAGCACCAAAAGAGTGTCTGTTCAGGAAGGCACAGAGTGTCTGATACAAGGCCTATTCAAGGACCCAGCGACAGATGACCAGCCGCCAGATCTGGGAATTCAATACCTACAAGCATCATCAGCTGTAAGTGATAACGAAAGTGATCACCTCATAGTTAAAGTGCTCTACCTTCAAACAACATACACTACATAACCAAATGTATGTGGACACCTGCTCGTCAAACATCTCTTTACAAAATGCCTCCACTCTTCTGGGAAGGCTTTCCACTAGATGTTGGACCATTGCTGTGGGTACTTGCTTCCATTCAGCCACGAGCATTATTGAAGTCTAGCACTGATTTTGGGCGATTAGGCCTGACTGGCAGTCAGCATTCCAATTCATCCCAAAGGTGTTCAATGGGATTTAGGTCAGGGCTATGTGCTGGCCAGTCAAGTTCTTCCACACCATTCCCAACAAACCTGGTAAAGGATGGATGCCTAAAAAAAAAAAGACTGGGGAGGACTTGGTGTCTTGAGCCACAGTAGAAGAAGGTGTTGGACTAGTAACCGAAAGGTTGCAAGATCAAATCCCCAAGCTGACAAGGTAAAAATCTGTTGTTCTGCCCCTGTTCAAGGCAGTTACCCACCGTTGCTAGGCTGTCACTGAAAATAAGAATTTGTTCTTAACTGACTTGCCTAGTTAAAGAAGATGTGGGAGCCACATTGATTAGGGTATCTTTGGGACTGATCCCTTCTCATCTGAAGAGGACAGAGCACCACTTTGCTCAGCAGTATCTTTATTTATTATTTTTTATTTTTTAACACACTGAACATTGAAAAGATAACATTTTAGACAGTTTACAGAACCAATATCTACAATTCATATGACATTAACCACAAGCAACAGTGGGGGAGAGGGGTCATCCAAACAAGATGCCACACAAATAGGTACAATTCTGAAAGAGAAGCCTACATGAAGGGGTTGAATTGTAACCCGGTACAGATGCTGATGTATAGGAGCAGCGTTCCCCACATCAACGTCATGTTCCAGGATGGACGTGCGACTTGGAACGTCCTGAAACGCATTGAGAAAACTTTATCAATAGGATAAGATCCTTAGTTTGATCGTTATCCAAATGTTCCATTTGAGAGGGTAACTTTTTCAGCATCTCTGAATTACATAGGCGTTCACACTGCTGTAACATATGGCGTAACTCCAACCCGTCCTCCTTTAGGTCCCCGGCAGGCTTCAGCACCACCACAGCCACACTGGAGACGGCGGGCTGGACCGGCTTACTTGAGGAGCTGTCTGGAGAGTCACGTACAAAATGTGCTTTCAGCATGTTAACATGACACACACGGGAAGAATGCCTTCGATCTGGGGTCTTTATCACATAATTGGTGTCACAGAGTTTCTTTTCCACCAGATATGGTCCAGAAAAACATGCCGACAGAGATGAGCCAGGGATTGGCAACAAAACTAAAACTTGATCCCCTGGTGCAAAAGAACAGCCAACAGCCTTTTTGTCATAATGCAACTTCATGCGTTTTTGAGACGAGGAGAGAGACTTTTGGGCTAACACACAGGCAGCGTGCAGTCTCTCCCGCATCTTACTGACATAATCCAAAACTTTTATAGGGGTGCTACTGGGTGTAGGAGATAAGATATGCTCCTTCAACACTTTCAGCGGACACCGTGGGGTGTGTCCAAACACAAGGTCAGCAGGGCTGAACCCTAAGGACTCTTGTATCGTTTCCCTTATAGCAAATAGGACAAAGGGCACCCCCTCATCCCAATCGGTACTGGTATCCATGCAATACTTGCGTAGCATTGCCTTCAGCGTCTGATGCCAGTGTTCGAGAGCCCCTTGACTCTCTGGATGATACGGACTGGAGACCTGATGGGAAATACACAATGTCTTTAACAGATTTGAGAACAGTTTTGACATGAAGTTGCATCCCTGATCAGTTTGGATTACTTTAGAGAGTCCAAACGTAGAGAAGAACTTCATTAGTGCCTTCACCACAGTCTTAGCCATTATAGTACGGAGAGGAATAGCCTCTGGGTATCGAGTAGCACTGCACATTATTGTTAGTAGGAACTGGTTACCTGACCTGGTTTTCGGCAATGAACCTACACAATCAATTATGACTCTTTCAAACGGCTCCCCCACCACAGGAATTGGGCAGAGCGGCTCTCGAGGAACTGTTTGATACACTTTCCCAGTGAGTTGACATATGTGACATGTTCTACAAAATTGGACCACGTCAGATTTCAAACCTGGCCAGAAAAAAATGCCAAAGGACCCGGTTATATGTCTTTGTGATCCCCAAATGTCCGGACCACGCCTGGTCATGGGCGTGTGACAGCACCTGCTGTCGGAACGATGTAGGAACAACCACTTCACTCCAGTCATTAATGGTGTAGTGAGCTGCCCATTTCCACATCAAAACTCCTGCTTCCATAAAGTAGGCGGTCTCTCTAGTTTCAGCTTCCTCAATGGAAATTACCAAAGCAAAACACTTGCGAAGACTGGTGTTTCCTTTTTGACATTCAATCATCTTCTCAGGGGTGACATACAAAATAATGTCATGTAATTGGGGCGCAATTTCGCTTTCCCCTGCCTTAGTTTTTACTCCTGTAAAAACTGTCGGCATTGCAGAAGGCCTACTCGGTGCATTGTCTTCTACCTCAACATTCTCAAAAGTGGAACTAGCGAAATCCACCACATCTCCTACTTTGCGAGATTGTGCCCTTGTTAACACACAAGCAGGAAAAACATGTGGAGATGCTTGAACCAATTTCTTATCTGCAATTCTGATTTATGGGTTGTCTACTACCTCTAACACAGGAGTGACGTTACCACCAGCAATATCATTTCCTAGTAGCAATGTGACTCCTTTTACTGGCAGTGTAGACACTACACCAACACGGAAACGTCCTGATACCAAGTCTGACACTAAGTGGACCCAGTGTAATGGGTCCACTTGAAGCTCGCATCCGCTACAAGACCATGGTGCTTGCCTACGGAGCTGTGAGGGGAACGGCACCTCAGTACCTCCAGGCTCTGATCAGGCCCTACACCCAAACAAGGGCACTGCGTTCATCCACCTCTGGCCTGCTCGCCTCCCTACCACTGAGGAAGTACAGTTCCCGCTCAGCCCAGTCAAAACTGTTCGCTGCTCTGGCCCCCCCAATGGTGGAAC
Source organism: Oncorhynchus gorbuscha (assembly GCF_021184085.1). Classification (NCBI taxonomy): domain Eukaryota; kingdom Metazoa; phylum Chordata; class Actinopteri; order Salmoniformes; family Salmonidae; genus Oncorhynchus; species Oncorhynchus gorbuscha. The sequence goes on from NC_060186.1 coordinate 56,921,706, forward strand.
AAACTCCCTCACGATGCCAGGACAGCGGAGTCAATCACCACCTTCCGTAGACACCTGAAACCCCACCTCTTTAAGGAATACCTAGGATAGGATAAGTAATCCTTCTCACCCCCCCCCCCTTTAAGATTTAGATGCACTATTGTAAAGTGACTGTTCCACTGGATGTCATAAGGTGAATGCACCAATTTGTAAGTCGCTCTGGATAAGAGCGTCTGCTAAATGACTTAAATGTAAATGTAAATGTAATGGTACAGGTACGGTTTATGTCTCTATCCCCTGTAATATGACGTACGAGACACAATACGTTTCAGGAGACCAGGGTAAAGCATCAGTAACGATTACTGACTGCGCCGCCCCCGGTGTCTCGTAAGATTTGCATAGGCTTTTGATCAGCTTGTTCTCCAGTTAAGGAAACACAACCAGCAGAGATAAACGGAGCATAGACCGGATCCGATTTCTCAAATGCTGCATCAATACTTCGGGACAACGGACGAGCCAAAGACTTGACTAAACCCAAACCTTTCATTTTATTTTCGGTTTATTTTTAAAAGCCGGGCAGTCTGGAATCCCGTGACCTTTTTGGTGACAGTAAAAACATTCACAGATCTCATGAAAAGGCTTAGGGTTGTCAGAGGAAAAGCGACCTGAACGAGGAACTGATGACGTAATCGTCCGGCCTGCAAAACGAGGTGCACCAAAGACAGTCTTGTGTGTCAAGGCGTACTCATCGGCCAACACTGCTGCCTGGGCCAATATCGCCACTTTCTGTTCATTTAAATGAACTACAATTCTATCTGGGAGGTTGATTTTAACTTTGAGATAGGGGGCGCTCTTTTAATTTTTGGATAGAAAACGTTCCCGTTTTAAACAAGATATTTTGTCACAAAGATGCTCGACTATGCATGTAATTGACAGCTTTGGAAAGAAAAAACTCTGACGTTTCCAAAACTGCAAAGATATTATCTGCGAGTGCACCAGAACTAATGCTACAGGCGAAACCAAGATGAAATTTCATACAGGAAATGCCACCAGATTCTGAAGGCGCTGTGTTCCAATGTCTCCTTATATGGCTGTGAATGCGCCAGGAATGAGCCTGCACTTTCTGTCATTTCCCCAAGGTGTCTGCAGCATTGACGTATTTGTAGGCATATCATTGGAAGATTGACCATAAGAGACTACATTTACCAGGTGTCCGCCCGGTGTCCTGCTTCAAAATTATTGCGTAATCTCCAGGTCCATGCGCGTTCCATTTCTTCAGAGGAGAAACGAAACTGCCACGAATGATTTATTATCATCGATAGATATGTGAAAAACACCTTGAGGATTGATTCTAAACAACGTTTGCCATGTTTGTCGATATTATGGAGTTAATTTGGAAAAAAGTTGTAATTACTTAATTTTCAGGGTTTTTCTTACCTAAACGTGATGAACAAAACGGAGCGATTTGTCCTTCACAAATCATATTTTTGGAAAAACGGAAGATTTGCTATCTGAGTCTCCTCATTGAAAACATCTGAAGTTCTTCAAAGGTAAATTATTTTATTTGAATGCTTTTCTTGTTTTTGTGAAAATGTTGCATGCTGAGTGCTAGGCTTAATGCTATGCAAGGCTATCAATACTCTTACACAAATGCTTGTTTAGCTATGGTTCAAAAGCATATTTTGAAAATCTGAGATGACAGTGTTAACAAAAGGCTAAGCTTGAGAGCTAATATATTTCAATTTATTTGCGATTTTCATGAATAGTTAACGTTGCGTTATGGTAATGAGCTTGAGGCTATAAATAGGATCCCGGATACGGGATTGCTCGTCTCAACAGGTTAAAGTCTTCTAACAGCATTAACTCACAATTATAAGCAAAGGTGTTAGCTTTGCTGGCTGAACGCCAGCGATTAAACAGAGACTCTGTCTCTAGCAAACTCAACAAATGTCCGGTGAGATGTTTTCTTGTGGTTCCTGAAGCGCTGCCTATAAGCTTCAGGCACCAACTCATAAGCCCGCAACACGGTAGTTTTAACTGTATCGTAGTGTAAACAGTCTTCCAGGGAGAGAGCAGCTACTACTTCCTGGGCTTTCCCAGACAAGTTACATTGTAACAGAAGCGGCCAAACCTCGAGTGGCCAATGCAGCGCAGCGTCCACATGCTCAAACGCAGAGAAATAGGCATCAACTTCCGACTCTCGAAATGGAGGGACTAAAGCAATATTTCTACTTACATCAAAGTGGACTTGATGATAAGCAGTTTGTGGAGTCGCACTGGAGCCAGCACCTAGCTCTAGTTGTCGCATCCCCACCTCCTTCCTCATCTCCTTCCTTACCTCCTCAGCTTCTATTTTCCTAATTTCAAAATTCATCCGTCTCTTCATCTTTTTGCTCCATTTCTAAATGCGCCAGCCTCACCTTCAGCCTAGCGGTCCCATCTGAACGACCTGAAGCAGAAGATAAAGGGTCAAATCTGGCAAGGTAAAGGGGGTACGAGCAACCCCTTCCCCTGTCCTCCGACTTGGCGTCGGAAGGTCTACCCGTCTCCTCTCCTTGCAATGAGAGAATTCGTTCTCACTAAACCCTCCCTGACTAGCACCATAAGATCAGCCTTTAGGACTTTCTCAGGGATAACAAATCCATAATGGTCAGCTATAGCTATAAGGTCTACTTTACGAAACCTACCCAAACAATCAATAGAGGGCGCTTCAAAAAACTTGGATGGCTGAAGCAGCCATCATGTACACAGCAGTCCCTAGGTGCCTTCCCCCCTGGGAACAAATGAAACAGAATAACACAAACAATTTCAATAACCAAAACACTACATCCTATTGACACACAGACATAACCAATCAGTTCTCTTACTCAACCAATACAGGACACACTAATCTTCTCCCTCTGAGAACAACCAACACAGTATATCACCCTCAGCCATCAGCCTCCTCTCTCAGCAATGATCTTTCTGCAGCCTCCTCTCTCAGCAATGATCTCTCTTCTGAACATAATACTGGCTTTTATATAGCTTCAGAAGGAATGGGTAATTGGAGACAGCTGTGTCTTGACGAGGGGGCGGGGTCAGCTCTCCAATTAGCCATGGAGTTGACCATTCAGCTGCTTGGGGAGAATTCAGGAAGCCATCTCCCGAAACACACACTCCAATACACAAGCTATAACACAGAAACTGGGGAACGTAACAATCAGTTGGAAATGAGATTCATATGGGCTAGTAATTTATTCCAGACCTTAATGAATGCAGCTGTTTGATGGGTTTTTGCAATTGTGATTTGTTCCATGTGTACATATTCAACAATCAGTTGGTGCCAATGCTGTATGAAGTTGCTTTGTTTTTTTCTTCCCGTTTCAAAAGATGCATTGCTTCCCCAGAGCAAAATCCAGAGACGTTTGTTGTGGTGGGGTACAAGGTCAGGCCCCGGTCACCCAAGGAGACAATTTGTCCACATTCTGATTGTGCCACCAGACAGGTGGACGATTTTAAAAGACTCATTATGGTCTGATTGACCACCTTCGGAGGTAGTCAGGCACACATTGTGTGGATGGATGGATCTATCCTGCCTTCTAAAATCATTGACAGGTGGCACCATTGACTTAGGGTATCAATAAAATAATAAATAATAAAAATGTGGGCACAATCAGAATGTGGACAAGATCAGGACAAAGGACAGGTGTTAGCGGCAGGTATAAACGAGGCTATAGGGAGGGAGATGGGAGGATACTCTGGCCCAGGGACAGAGACATGGTGGAAGCAACGTTTTGAAAAGAGGCTTCTAGTAACTGTCTAAGCAGAAAATCTCACAAAATGTGCTTTAGTGCGAATACACATACTGTATACAAACACACATACTGTATACACACATACAGAGATACATACTGTATACACACACACACATACTGTACACACACATACAGAGATACACACAGAGACATACAGACATACATACACACACACACAGAGCTCTTTGTGGGAGATGAGTACTTTGTAGATCAAGGCGATTAACCCGATAACTACGCGCTGGGAGAATATATTGGCTAACGAAGGCCAAGTTTGATGTGTTGGCCCACCAGACTCATCGTGCATTTGGGCGGAAGTGTCTGGGAACGAGATTAAACGAGGCAACAGTAAACCTGTTGTCCCCACGAATAATGAATTCAAATGGAATTGACCCCAACCCTGAGATACACATTTACATACAGCACCAGTCAATAGTTTGGACACACCTACTCATTCAAGGGTTTTTCTTTAGTTGGACTATTTTCTTCATTGTAGAATAATAGTGAAGACATCAACACTATTAAATAACATATGGAATCATGTAGTAACCAAAAAAAAAAGTGTTAAACAAAACTACAAATATTTTATATTTGAGATTCTTCAAAGTAGCCACTTTGCCTCCTTGATGATAGCTTTGCACTCTCTTGGCATTCTCTCATGTAGATGAAGGGACATGTTTTCCGGGACATTCTTCCTCAGAGGGAGCTACAGAGAGGACACAGTCTGCCTCCACACACACACACACACACACACAGTCTTGTGCGACTAACCTTGTGGTGACATACAATTCAGTCCTATTTTCCCTAACTAACCCTTACCCTAACCTTAACCCTAAACCCAGTAGAAATAGCATTTGACCTTGCGGAGACTAACAAAGAGTCCTAACAAAAAGGTCAAATTTTTGTTCATTTACTATGATAGTATATTATAGTATAGTTAAACACGTCCACGCACACAGGTTAGTGCTTTCAGATACATACCCTCTAACAGAGCACATCGGGAAACACACACTCTGCCCCCTTTACCTCACACACAGACACACACCTTTACCTCACACACAGACACATACCACCTTTACCTCACACACAGACACATACCTCCTTTACCTCACACACAGACACACACCTCCTTTACCTCACACACAGACACACACCTCCTTTACCTCACACACAGACACACACCTCCTTACCTCACACACAGACACACACCTCCTTACCTCACACACCTCCTTACCTCGCACACAGACACACACCTCCTTACCTCACAGTTCCGTGGCAATGAATGTTCTTCTTCTATACTGAACATGTGTTGGATGTAAGGGACTATATCCAGCGTCTTTATAGAGAATGAAGATTCTACACTGAGAGAGTCAAAGGTAAAGTCAGTTTAGTTAATCACACATTGCACACTGTCCCTCTCTGGAAAAACATAGGGAAATATGTCATTATACTCTGGTATATACAGAGCAATACCATGCAAGGCAGGGAAGGGCAGCAGTGTTGTGCCTGGCTATATGTGTAGTGTCACTGTCAACACCGCCGGCTTCAATCGCACCCAGTGGTGCAGGTGTAGTGGTGGCCATGCATATGCCCACCTACTGCTCTACAGATATAGAGTACACTCACATTTACTCACTAATTACCAATGAGCATAATTTAATAAGTGAACAATCCATTTGAATTCCTTTCATCTCTGCCATTATTAAATGGAGGGAAGGACCAGCTATATCTAGCTACCTACACCATATAGACAATTGCTGATAATGAATTCATACTCACCTGATGGCAGAGAGAGGGTGATGGTCAAAACTTGGTATGTCAAGCCGTGTTGGCTGGAGCTGGCTAGACTTGAACGATTATTGGACAGTGTACACACAGGCGCACACACAGACACTTGTTTGATATGACAGCTCTCTAGATTTAGCTCGATGCTTCGTGGGTTTTAATGTAAGCTCCCCGTCTTGTCTGTCAGTAAAGCTACCAAGCACTGAAGGAAGGCAGCTAGCTAACTAAAGTTACTTGTTGTTGGCCCATATTATAACTAACCTGGCGAAAGCTAGCTAGCTGGAGCGATAGTCAAGTAAGTTAGAGCCTTCAGTAAGCTAAATGTAAATGTCGCTTTATATCGGTCAGCTACATTGGGGACCAGGGTGATACGTCTATAGGGCCTGGGTACACCAATGCTCCGACGGAAAAGGGGGAATACTGAAGCATGCATTGATGACAGTTCTACAATCTCCATCAGAGGCCCAGGCTTTTGGCATAGATGTTAAAGTTCTCATTTCTGGACTGCAACAGTGTAAGATGGTGCCCTCCACGGCACTTGAAATATATTGATTAGTAGGTTACACTATATTTAGATACTTCAAATACTCCCAGACAGACCTTTGCTATCCGTACTCAGTGAATAGTGAAACACTATTTGTGATGGTGTTCTTTGTTTGAATGTATATGTATGAAACGTACATTATGGAAAACATGTCTCACACAATAATGAATGGATTGGCAAGATTTTGGCACCGTAAACTTTTAGAAGTTACTAGGATTCACCTAAGTACACTGAGTACAAAACATTATGAACACCTACTCTTTCCATGACACAGACTGACCAGGTGAATCCAGGTGAAAGCTATGATCCCTTATTGATGTCACTTGTTATATCCACTTCAAATCAGTGTAGATGAAGGGGAGGAGACCGGTTAAAGAAGGAATTTTCATCCTTGAGACATGGATTGTGTATGTGTGCCATTCTGATGGTGAATGGGCAAGACAAAATATGTAAGTGCCTTTGCATGGGGTATGGCAGTAGGTGCCAGGCGCACTGGTTTGTGTCAAGAACTGCAATGCTGCTGGGTTTTGATTTTGAACCATGAAGTTACCGCAAGTCAGCTCAAAGACAACAGGAACACTGCCTCCACTTTTCCAGCAGCATTTCAACTAGAACATTTACACATCATCAAATCAACAAGGCTACATATGCTTAGTTTAGTAGCTCACTAACTGTTGTCCAAACCAGTTATTACATGTTTATTTTTTAAATGTTATCTTATTGAATATCCGAAACATACAATAGACTTGGAGTAAAGCCGCTCAACAACTATATCATACCAGTCATCCAACAGATTCCCATTCAGAGCGACACACAGAAGCATCCAGGGTCAATGCCCTGCTCAAGGGCATGTTGACCGATCTTCCACCAGGCCAAAAAACATGAACCCGAAACCTCCAAGATCCCCCCACTGTTCCCCAATAGCTGTCCCTCAATCATTTGAGACCCCCCAACCCCCCCCCCCAAGAAGTAAATACAATTTATCCTATTCCCCACCTCCAAGAACCCCCCCAATGCACAAACAACCAAGAGAATGAACTAAGGCAAACCGGCATTAGTTGTGAAAACACTGCCCCCCAGTGTCATTCAAACATACTTTTTATGATGTTTTATTTTTTAAATGTTTATCTTTGACCATCATTCTCTCTCACACACAGCAACTCCACTCCCACTTGTCTCCAATTCCACATCCCAACCCTCAGCCCATCCCATCTATGTGTGCTGGCCACCCACTTCGGGTTTCTTCTCAACACATACAGTGGGGCAAAAAAGTATTTAGTCAGCCACCAATTGTGCAAGTTCTCCCACTTAAAAAGATGAGATGAGATAGGCCTGTAATTTTCATCATATGTACACTTCAACTATGACAGACAAAATGAGAAAAAAATCCAGTACTATTTCTAGGGTCAATTTTAGATCAATGCTATGCATTTTCAGCCCTTCCTGAACCTGAGACCAGAAACAGGCTACCTGAGGGCAATACCAAAATAAATAGTCTATTGATTCTGTATCCTCACAACAAAATCTTCAGAGCTTCGATGATTTTATACCCCAAATATTCAACATTTTGTTGGTGGCAAGAATTCTATATAATAATTTTAGCTGAAAAGCACAAAGTCATGAATCTTGCAATGTTTTATATATCAACTTATACACCCTGTGCCATGGAATTGGTTCATCAAAAATATCTTCCCAAATATTTTGTGGGTAGCCTAGTGGTTAGAGCGGTGGACTAGCAACCGCGAGGTTGCAAGTTCAAACCCCTGAGCTGACAAGGTACAAATCTGTTGTTCTGCCCCTGAACAGGCAGTTAACCCATGGTTCCTAGGCCGTCATTGAAAATAAGAATTTGTTCTTAACTGACTTGCCTAGTTAAATAAAGGTTAAAAAAAAAATCTGTATGGCACATTTGTCTTCATCCTGGTCCTCAAATGAAACTGGTATACTTTCCTATTTATGATATTTTTATTCCTCTGCCAGATTTGATCCTTTATATTGGGCAGACAGACCAGTTCCCTACCTCCTCCCGCTGCCACCTGACTCGTCCATTTTTGGGGCAATGCTGTAATCAATTAGGTGTACTCTTGGATTGAGCAGACCTTCCCGTACAATTCTGATAACTCCATGAAGGACATAACGATTCCAATTTACAATATAATTTAAGAACAAAATACAATTTTCAAACATCTTTCCCATAAATACAGGTATTTTATCAACCAGCACAATTGAGTTAAGCCATAATATTTGTTATATCCTTTCAGGGGGATGAAATTGAAATTGTAGCCAGCTCTGCAATGCTTATTTGAAAAAGAGAGATCCTTTGAAAAAAGTATCATTTTCAATTAATTGAAAATGAGACATGGCAATCTGCACAAAGGCCATTTTTAAACAATGGGTGAGCTTTTTTTTTTTTTGTAATCTACTTGAGAACCATTTAGGATTAAAATAAAACTTTTGAATGAGTGAAGCTTTTAGAGAGAGGTTTAGTGCTTTTATATTTAATCATCTCAACCCACCTAATTCATATTCATTATACAGATAGGCAAGTTTGATTTTGTCTGGTTTAGCATCCCAGATAAAGTGAAATATCTTTTGCTCAAATGATTTGAAAAACGAATCATCAGGAGTAGGCAGCGCCATATGTAAGTGAGTAAACTGAGATCTGACTAAGGAGTTAATCAGGGCAATTCTTCCATCAATAGACAGGTATTTACCTCCAAGTATGAGCAACTTTATCTCCTGAATATTCTGCATTCAGATCCAACAAGTCCCTTTCTGACCTCTTCTTCCATGGACAAACAGGCATGAAAAGTTTTGTTTAAATCAAAAGAGATGCTGTCACACAGTGATTGAATTCGAATGGGTTTACTCCAATGTTAGCTAGTTACTGGCTAGCTAGGATGGAACAAAATGGGGGATGGGTCCTTTACAACTCAGACGCTGTTGAACTTGTCCTGTCAACACATCTGTCAGTGCTGCTGTAAATGCAACAGAAGAAACATGCCAAATGGGAGTTGTATACAGTATATAAAAAATATATATATATATTTGGTTTATGAACATAGTCTGGCAGTAAATATATATATTTTTTTATGAAATTGTCCAAAATTAATTAGCTAGCATTGATTAAACAGTAATGACAATTCCCTTTTAGCTCACTAGCTAAATTATAAGAGCATTTTGTATATATTGATGCTGTTACATTAACCAAACAAAAGGCTATTTTATATGGAAATCAGGATGTCTGTCCGGGAACTTTAACCTACCTGGTATTTTGTCAACCTGTGTAGATAAACTGGTTGGTGCAGTCAACTCTAGTGGCCCTATCCTTAAAGGTCTAATGCCACTGTTTTTAACTCAATATCAAATCAGTTAAGCACCTCTAGTACTGTCTAGAAGTGTTCTGATCGGAAAGAGGAAAACTGAATATTAGCTATTATTGGAAGAGAGGTTTGGAACTCTTTTTCTTATTGCTCTTTTAACTAATTTATCACCAGGCAGGCCAAAAATCCATCTCACCAAAACAGGCTGACATTTCAGGGGGTCTTTTCAAACAGCTCTTACACTACCATGGCATTATCATAATTTTCACAATTACACAGTATTATTCCAACCTCATAGTGTGGAAATATATAAAACACAGGAAAATCCAATTTTCGACTGCACTGGGGCTTTAACTTGTATAAATCACAGTATTCATTATGAAGTGAACTGATCAGGTTTATTAATTATTTAGTGAACTTTGGAGTAAAAAATAAATGGAGCAGATGTCTTAATATACAAATGTATTGATATTCTTTGATAGACTATACTATGTTTTCATAATTGTGAGTTTAGGACCCTAAAATAATGCAATTTATCCATTAAAAAAAAGTATGGTTTTAGCTAAATTCTCCCATTCTCACATCTCTGACCCCGCAGACAGGCTGCCCCTCATTCAGAGAGCCCTCTCCCACTGATGCATGTAAGCATCAGTCAATGATCTGGATCCACTCCACTGACCAGGGTCCTGCGCAATAAATCCTCCTGCAGGAAATTTACATTTTACACTAATTGAAGACACAAAGGGTGTTCTGCAACAATACTGAACAAAAATATAAACACAACATGTGTTGGTCCCATTTTTCATGAGCTGAAATAAAAGATCCCAGAAATGTTCCATATGCACAAAAAGCTTGTTCATTTCTCTATCATAAGCCACCTCCAATGTTGTTTTAGAGAATTTGGCACTATGTCCAACCAGCCTCACAACTGCAAACCACTTGTAACCATGCCAACTCAGGAACTCCACATCCGGCTTTGTTACTTGCGGGATCGTCTGAGATCTGACACCCGGATAGCTAATGAAACTGGAGTACTTCTGTCTGTAATAACGCCCTTTTGTTGGGAAAGACTCGTTCAGATTGGCTGGGCCTGGTTCACCAATGGGTGTGCCTGGCTCCCAAGTGGGTGGGCCTATGCACTGCCAGGGCCACCCATGGCTGCGCCCCTGCTCAGTCATGTGAAACCCATTGATTAGTGCCTAATGAATTTATTTTAATTGACTGATTTCCTTATATGAACTGTAACTCAGTAAAAAAATTGAAATGATTGCTTGTTGCGTCTATATACTTGTTCAGTATATACTGTATGTCACTGTGTGTATATCCTACTGTATCTGCTCTGAGTGTGTCAGAATTTGCACTCACTGTGGTGAACCTCATTGTGCCTGGTGTGAACTTGTGTGCCATGTCGTCAGTGATCTCACTTGTCGGGGCGAGGACATGGAGGTGGAGGTGAGGTACAGAGATATATGGAGGTCTGTGGAACCCCATCCTGTAGATGGACAGACAAGATCACTGAACCTACCAGACCAGCGACATACAAATACAAGCATGAACATACATGTTCACATGATCGGTCTCTCTCTTTCACACACGTGCAAACACAGGATACATTATACCTGATGTCATTTGGATTGGCGATGCCATTTTCCTGCAACACAGCCCTCCCCATCTCAGCCATCCTCTCAACTGCCACATAAACAAATACATAATCAATTAACATTCAACTGTGTATATGCATATCAAAAATGAACAGTATTTCATGTAACGTTAGTTATTGGATGAATCATTCCTCACCTAGCTTTACGTGCTCCTTAAAGAGAGAAAAGCAGCTCACTATATGTTTTTTTGGCACAACCAGGTAGTGATGTGGTGCAGCGGGGTTAATGTCCCGAAAGCAGACTAGTTCAGAATCCTGTAAAGAAGATTAACAAAAGAAATGGAGACCTTCAATGGAGTAGGAAGAAGTTACCACTAAACACTGTTTTAAATTTTGGGTCAGGTTTTCCGTTAGCCAGGTAATAGCTTTTGCCCCTCCCCCCCCAAAAAATGAAAAGCCAATAAATACAATTGGTACCGGTGAATTGTCAGCGAGAAGGAAAAAAAATCCCAATGCAAAATAATGCTTTTTAGCCTCTTCATTGATGTAAATACCAGTCAATATAAATGCATTTGACCGGTCATGCTTATCGGTCTACAGGTTATTTTGCATAATTTAGGGGAATTAAATTGGCGCGTGTGTATTTTTGTTAGTCGTTATGCATCTTATATATCACACGCACACAGCATACAGATAGAGCCTACTTTGAGCAGAAAATCTACCAGACAGCACAAGAGCTGCTGCTACATCTCCTCAAAAAAGCTTATTTGTTGCTTCTGGATTGAAACATATGATTTTATAATCCTATTCATTGCACAACAATTCTAAACGCAATCGTTTATTAAAAACAGTCTTGATGGCCACGATTAAAATAACTACTATTTTTATTTCTCAAATGGTAATTGAAGCGCCCTTCCCATTCGCCAAGTGCAGAGGCAACGGTAGACAGGCATCAGCACATCACACACCACTTTGCAATGAACGGGAGGCAGTATGTATTTATAAAACATATAGGCCTACGTAACTGTTGAAATCTGAACGTTTTACATCATATGATGAGGCAAGTCTTACCTGCATCAAAGTAGCGTAGCCAAAATCTGACCATAGAAACGTGGAGGCAATTATATTATAAAGACTTCCATATGCCATTAAAACCAGAAGCCCATTTCTCTCATGTTCTATTGGTTTTCAACTGTCTTTCACTGTCCAGTAGCCAAAGGCACAATCCTAGTCATATTAGCAACCCATGCTAGTTTTTGAATCTTCAAATCTCCACTCTAACAGATATTTTCATCTCTGTCACATGAAACCGCTCGCATGTGCAGTGCACTTTTCACAATGGTGTTTTCCTGCTAATTGCAGTATGGAACGTACATTCCTACATAGCCTACTGCCTTGTGTGCATTGCTGTGCTTATAATGTGAATGAATAATATCAACATTTTAAGATTTAAGAACATTTTAACGTTCTGATCTGTTGCATGATCACCATTGCTTTTTAAGTTGTTGTTGGTTTTTGGGGGGGGTAGCCTAGGCTTACTGGTTGTATGGATTTGGGGTCTATCATCCCACAACTGTCCCAGAGTCTGCTTGGATTTGGAAAAGGCCATTTATTTCTTGCACAAAATGACAAGTTGACCAATAGAATAGGTCAACTTTTCTACAATGGGGGATAGTAGATGACATAGCCTAGTGATTTTGCTGTTCAATACTTGTCTTGTTGGCTGAGGAAAAGTCCATGTGGACAGTTATTCTAACATATGCGGTGCTTGGGTTTCAAGTTTGGGGAAGCTCATTTTCACCATAAAAATGCACCTTTATAATAAAGCATTCCATGCATCCTCACATTTTCAGACTTATGTCAGATAGCCTATTATTCCTATTGTGATGACTAGATTGGATAATCAGAATTTAGGTTAATAATATAACTCAATCACTGTTTGCAAAACAATATTGTTCAATGCAGGGTGTAGTGGCGTAGAGCAGGCCTGAGCTATATCACAGGAAAACACATTTCATGCAATTCTATTACATTTTATATGACTAGAAACATTAGCAGAATGTTTTTTAATGCAACAAACATTACAGGGTAGTCTACTCTGGGCATATTAAAAGGGAAGACGCAAATACAATATGACGTCCATCTAATCTGGAGGAGTAAAATATTGTCCAAAAACAAACAAAAGTGGCACTGACTTACCCAATGATAAAGACAATCAATATGCACACTCAGCAGGGATATGGCAGATATTGTCCGTGGGTGCCAATATGATAGACTACTTGTATCTCAATTCAGTTGAGCATTTTTAGAAGTAAAAAGGCAGATTGGGGCCTTTACATCGTCTTCTAGCTACAGCAATAGCCTTTTCGCTTTCCAAATGTTTTTCACGTGATTGTATTTTTAAGTACTGGGATGAGCCTGGCTGGGTCTCTCTGCTTTTCACTGACAGTCACAACTCAACAATAATCGATTTGGTATTTGCCATGCGCTTTGCACGAATTGCCCCTTCCGACTGTAGGAGCAATCCGAATTTAAAACAATCCACAGTAAAAAATAAATAAAAGAAGCTTCTGATCATCATTACTACAAATCATGCTTTCTGGTGTATTAGCCTATTTTTAATGATTGTATTTATTTCTGTATAGACTAGAGGTCGATCAATTAATCGGCGTAGACAAATAATTAAGGCCGATTTATAGTTTTCATAACAATCAGTAATTGGTATTTTTGGATGCCGATTATGGCCGATTACATTGCATTCCACGATGAAACTGTGTGGCAGGCTGACCACCTGTTACGCGAGTGCAGCAAGGAGCCAAGTTAATTTGCTAGCTAGCATTAAACTTTTCTTATAAAAAAATCAATCTTCACATAATCACTAGTTAACCTAGTAATATCATCAACCATGTGTAGTTAACTAGCTTGTCCTGCGTTGCATATAATCAATGCGGTGCCTGTAAATTTATCATCAAATCACAGCCTACTTCGCCAAACGGGGGATGATTTAACTAAAGCTCATTCGCAAAAAAAAGCACAATCGCTGCACGAATGTACCTAATCATAAACATCAATGTCTTTCTTAAAATCACAGAAGTATATATTTTTAAACCTGCATATTTAGTTAAAAGAAATTCATGTTAGCAGGCAATATTAACTAGGGAAATCGTGCCACTTCTCTTGCGTTCATTGCACGCAGAGTCAGGGTATATGCAACAGTTTGGGCTGCCTGGCTCATTGCGAACTAATTTGCCAGAATCTTATATAATTACGACATAACATTGAAGGTTGTGCAATGTAACAGCAATATTTTGACTTAGGGATGCCACCCTTTTGATAAAATACGGAACGGTTCCGTATTTCACTGAAAGAATAAATGTTTTGTTTTCTAAATGATAGTTTCCAGATCTTACCAAATTAATGACCAAAGGCTTGTATTTCTGTGTTTATTATATTAGAATTAAGTATACGATTTCATATTTGATAGAGCAGTCTGACTGAGCGGTGGTAGGCGGCAACAGGCTTGTAAGCATTCATTCAAACTTTACTGCGTTTGCCAGCAGCTCTTAGCAATGCTTGATTCACAACACTGGTTATGACTTCAAGCCTATCAACTCCCGAGATTAAGCTGGCAATACTAAAGTGCCTACTAGAACATCCAATAGTCAAAGGTATATGAAATACAAATGGTATACAGAGAAATAGTTGACGCATCATAATTCCTATAATAACTACAACTGGGAATATTGAAGAACTGGGAATATTGAACCACCAGCTTTCATATGTTCTCATGTTCTGAGCAAGGAACTTAAACTTTAGCTTTTTAATGGCACATATTGCACTTTTACTTTCTTCTCCAAAACTGTGTTTTTGCATTATTTAAAACAAATTGAGCATGTTTCATTATTTATAAGAGACTAAATAGATTTTATTTATGTATTATATTAAAATAAAAGTGTTCATTGTTCATTCAGTATTGTTGTAATTGTCATGATTACAAATAAATAAATATATATATATATATATATAGTTGAAGTCGGATGTTTACATACACTTAGGTTGAAGTCTTTAAAACTCGTTTTTCAACCACTCCACAAATTTCTTGTTAACAAACTATAGTTTTGGCAAGTCGGTTAAGACATCTACTTTGTGCATGACACAATTCATTTTTCTAACAATTGTTTATAGACAGATTATTTCACTATATCACAATTCCAATGGGTCAGAAGTTTACATATACTAAATTGACTGTGCCTTTAAACAGCTTGGAAAATTCCAGAAAATTATGTCATGGCTTTAGAAGCTTCTGATAGGCTAATTGACATAATTTGAGTCAATTTGAGGTGTACATGTGGATGTATTTCAAGGCCTACTTTCAAACTCAGTGCCTCTTTGTTTGACATCATGGGAAAATCAAAAGAAATCAGCCAAGACCTCAGAAAAAGAGTTGTAGACCTCCACAGGTCTGGTTCATCCTTGGGAGCAATTTCCAAATGCCTAAATGTACCATGTTCATCTGTACAAACAACAGTTTGCAAGTATAAAAACCATGGGACCACGCAGCCATCATACGGCTCAGGAAGGAGACACGTTCTGTCTCCTAGAGATGAAATTATTTTGGTACGAAAAGTGCAAATAAATCCCAGAACAGCAGCATAAGACCTTGTGAAAATGCTGGAGGAAACAGGTACAAAAGTATCTATATCCACAGTAAAACGAGTCCTATGTCGACATAACCTGAAAGGCCGCCCAGCAAGGAAGAAGCCACTGCTCCAAAACCCCTAAAAAGCCAGACTACGGTTTGCAACTGCACATGAGGACAAAAATCGTACTTCTTGGAGAAATGTCCTCTTAGTCTGATGAAACAAAAATAGAACTGTTTGGCCATAATGACCATCCTTATGTTCGGAGGAAAAAGGGGGAGGCTTGCAAGTCGAAGAACATCATCCTAACTGTGAAGCATGGGGGTGGCAGCATCATGTTGTGGGGGTGCTTTGCTGCGGGAGGGACTGGTGCACTACACAAAATAGAGGAAAACGTTGTGGATATATTGAAGCAACATCTTAAGACATGTCAGGAAGTTAAAGCTGGGTCGCAAATGGGTCTTCCAAATGGACATTGACCCCGAACATACTTCCAAAGTTGTGGCAAAATGGCTTAAGGACAACAAAGTCAAGGTATTGGAATGGCCATCACAAAGCCCTGACCTCAATCCCATAGAAAATTTGTGGGCAGAACTGAAAAAGTTTGTGTGAGCAAGGAGGCCTACAAACCTGACTCAGTTAAAGCAGCTTTGTCAGGAAGAATGGGACAAAATTCACCCAACTTATTGTGGGAAGCTTGTGGAAGGCTACCCGAAACGTTTGACCCAAGTTAAACAATTTAAAGGCAATGCTACAAAATACTAATTGAGTGTATGTAAACTTCTGACCCACTGGGAATGTGATGAAATAAATCAAAGCTGAATTAAATCATTCTCGACTATTATTCTGACATTTCACATTCTTAAAAAAAACATGGTGATCCTAAATGACATAAGACAGGGAATTTGTACTCGGATTAAATGTCAGGAATTGAGAAAAACTGAGTTTAAATGTATTTGGCTAAGGTGTATGTAAACTTTTAACTTCAACTGTTAAATAAATATATATGCCGATTAATCGGCAGTGTTTTTTTTGGTCCTCCAATAATCGGTATCGGGCGTTGAAAGATCATAATCGGTCGACCTCTAGTATAGACAGGAGTATGCTATTTAGGCTATATCATTTTGGCAATTTAATTCAATTCACTGCCGGGGAAAGCTTCCTGAGCCTTATTGTTGTGCAATTACCATAAACTAAATGTGATTTCTGCCATTCTGAGCACAGTGGGACACATTTTCCAAACGGTCACTCTGACCAACATCACACAGGGTTCAGTGACAATGTCATCCAAAAACATGGCACCTTCACTCATAATACCCACAAAACATAGCAGTCAGACAGATAAACGCTTCCAATTGTTCTTTCCATCATTATAAAACGAGGTCTGTGGGAAAAATGAATGGTGGAGAAACAATGGGAACCATTTCCTTGTTTGACCTCTAAGTTGTATGGGTTTTGTAATGAAACAGCAGGGAGCAGGGCTCGAACCCTCGATCTTCTAGCCCGAGATCCGGCGCGCTATCGACTGTGCCGCAAAAGCATGCTCGTGCGGCAGAGTCGTTTTCCGCGATTATAAACCCAGTGTCGTTACAGTATTATGACTCCAATTGTAGTACTCTGTTGGATGTATATAAAATATAAATTGTTATTATCTTCGGCTATGTGTGATGAAAAAGTTTTTATTTGAAGAATTAAATTAATGTTTTGTGCACAAAGATGATATCTAGTGTGTCTTATTAAGAACTTTCACATCTCTATGTGGACGTTTATGGAAATTGCGTCAGATAACTACAAGTACCGAAGCAAAACTGTAGCAGCAGCCGAAACAGTGCTTTTAGACCCGAACCCTGACTTGACCGCGAAATGCTTGCGTACGAGCCCATCCCCACGATATATTATTACCTGTTTAACAATTTCCGTGTCCTTGTCTTGGTTTTCAGCAATCATACAGAACACGCAGGTGTCTTCCATGTCACTGGATAAATGACTTTGTGTATCATCGTGGTGTTGTTGTACAATGTCCCCTGCGCTGTTCTCCATTTAGCCGGTCCGGTTCCCGAGATCTAATTCCTGATGGCAGCCGGTTTCGATTTACCGCTTCCGTAACAGGTATGTCACAGATAGAACAATGATATATATATTTTACCTGATGTATAAATGTGAAGCATCCGCTTGGCGTTTCCGTTCACTACCAAATTTAGTATTGAGAAGAAGCCCAGTGGACAGCAGTGGGAGAAGATAGCAGAATTCGTCCAAAATCTAATTTTCTCATCGATGAAACATTTGATCTCAATACAGTTTTCTGTTCCCAAAACTAAAATCTGTTAAAGAGTGGAAACAGTTTTGTAGACTTTGCCATTTGCCAAAATATTTTAAAAATCATGTTGTTCAGGAGTGAAAATGCGAATTCACGGAAATATGGAGATGAATGCTCGAACAGGCTCATTTGATTTGCTAGCTCGTGCTTGACTCTGCCCACCTCCCTACTTGTTCTGCACACTATGACACATTTGTTCGCGTTGGAAACGAAAGGATGTGGCCTATCTTGGTTTAGTTATACAAATCTGTGGATATGTTGACGTAGTAGCTCTAACGGTCCGTCTGCTTTGTATAGCTCCCATATATCATGGTGATACTGTAGTGTATACAGTTGCGCTTTCAAGACAACTTGGAACTCGGGGGGGAAAACGAGATCTGTGTTCGTATACTCATACGTAACGTATGAGTATTTAGTATGCTTATTGGTCACAGTATGTATATAGTTAGTATGCCAAAAATTCCCGGATGTCGTAATACCTTAGCCAAAATACGGGCTGCATTCCAAACACGTAAAAGACACACCCTCTCCCCTCAAATTAAGTTCTGATGACGTATAAAGACGTCTGACGAGTTGACAATTGCAGGCAAGGGGACGAAACCAAGCTTACTAGTTACAAAATGTTGTATTACCACATAACATTACTATTGTTTGGCAAGGCAATGATAGAATAACTGAACCAGTCAAAAGTTTGGACACACCTATTCATTCCAGGGCATTTCTTTATTTTTACTATTTTCTACATTGTAGAATAATAGTGAAGACATCAAAACTATGAAATAACACATATGGAATCATGTAGTAACCAAAAAAAAGTGTTAAACAAATCGAAATATATTTTATATTTGAGATTCTTCAGATTCTAGTATCTGCAGAGCTATACTCATGTCAAAATTATAGGTTGAGTTCACAACTAACCATCACAGTTTACCCGTAACTAAGGCAGGAAATGTACATTTAATGAAATATTGTGACTAAACAAATTATTGTACTTGTTTTTTTATCTTATAGGAAGAATTGCAGCATGTTGTTCACCTCGAGCACTCACAGAATCTGCCCCTGCAGATACGCTGTAGCTCCGCATGGCTGTCCACTGCTTATGTTCAGCCTTCCACAGCTGTATGGGGCCAGGGATCACCTGAAAGGACTCTCAACAACAAATACAGGCTTGTAGAGAGGAATGCTTTCAGAGGTCCATACCATTGTCATGAGACTGTTTTTGACATTTCATGCCTTGCAATGGCAGAGAACAAATCTGCCTCTACCCACTACTCCCAATGAAGCTATCGAATTGTATTTGTTCTTACGGGCTTACATGCTAACTCATCTGTAACACAGAGGACTAGGGATGAACTCTGTTATCCTGACGCTGAAGGGGACAGACCGAGGTGGCTGCCCTGCAGATTGAGAGGGGCGCCAACCTGGGGGAGGTCAATAATGAGGGATACACCCCACTCATAGAGGCTGCATGAGGGGGGCAAGAGGACATGGTAGCACTATTATTGTCACAAGGTATGGTCTCTCTCTCTCTCTCTCTCTCTGGGTTTAAATTAAACTAGTTATTCTGTTTAGAGATTTCACAATCATATTGACCGCCCAAGCTCATTGTTGAGGCAAAATACGAAACCCCTCTTTTGAAAACAAAATGATCAAGTGATTATATTAAGTTTTAAGCTCATTATCTTACTGAGTTAATGCAATAGGAACAAGCTGGCTGTTCCAAAACAAATTGAAATCATTTTTCAATAGCCAACAGTGTGAATAAATTAGTAGCCCTTTAGTAAGTGTGTTCCCAGCCAAGCCATCTTCAATCCCTTCCTCTGTACATTCTTAGAAAAAATGATTCTTAAAGAGTTCCAAGTAGAACCCTTTTGCATTCCATGTAAAACCCTCTGTGGAAAGGGTTCTACATGGAACCAAAAAAGGATATTCAAAGTAGAGGTCGACCGATTATGATTTTTCAACGCCGATACCGATTATTGGAGGACCCAAAAAAACTGATACCGATTAAAATCGGCCGATTTATTCATTTGTAATAATGACAATTACAACAATAATGAACACTTATTTTAACTTAATATAATACATCAATAAAATCAATTTAGCCTCAAGTAAATAATGAAACATGTTCAATTTGGTTTAAATAATGCAAAAACAAAGTGTTGGCGAAATAAAAGTGCAATATGTGCTATGTAAGAAAGCTAACGTTTCAGTTCCTTGCTAAGAACATGAGAACACATGAAAGCTGGTGGTTCCTTTTAACAGTCTTCAATATTCCCAGGTAAGAAGTTTTCGTTTGTAGTTATTATATAAATTATAGGACTATTTCCCTCTATACCATTTGTATTTCATTTGGATGTTCTTATAGGCACTTTAGTATTGCCAGTGTAACAGTATAGCTTCCGTCCCTCTCCTCGCTCCTCCCTGGGCTCGAACCAGCAACACATCGACAATAGCCACCATCAAAGCAGCATTACCCATGCAGAGCAAGGGGAACAACTACTAGAAGGCTCAGAGCAAGTGATGTTTGAAATGCTATTAGGGCGCGCTAACTAGCTAGTCATTTCACTTTGGTTAAACCAGCCTCATCTCGGGAGTTGATAGGCTTGAAGTCATAAACAGCGCAATGCTTGACGCACAACGAAGAGCTGCTGGCAAAACGCACGAAAGTGCTGTTTGAATGAATGTTTACATGCCTGCTTCTGCTTACCACCGCTCAGTCAGATACTTAGATACTTGTATGCTCAGTCAGATTATATGCAACGCAGGACACACTAGATAATATCTAGTAATATGAACCATGTGTAGTTAAGTGATTATGATTGATTGTTTTTTATAAGATAAGTTTAATGCTAGCTAGCAACTTACCTTGGCTTACTGCATTCGCATAACCGGCAGTCTCCTTGTGGAGTGCAATGAGGGAGAGGCAGGTCGTTAATGCGTTGGACTAGTTAACTGTAAGGTTGCAAGATTGGATCCCCCGAGCTGACAATATGAAAACCTGTCGTTCTGCCCCTGAACGAGGCAGTAAACCCACCGTTCCTAGGCCGTCATTGAAAATTCGAATGTGTTCTTTAATAACTGACTTGCCTAGTTAAATAAAGGTTCAAATAAATACATTTAAAAAATAGGCAAATCGGAGCCCAAAAATACAGATTTCCGATTGTTATGAAAACTTGAAATCGGCCCTAATTAAAATCGGCCATTCCGATTAAATCGGTCAAACTCTAATTCAAAGGGTTCTCCTATGGGAGCAACCAAAGAACCCTTTTAGGTTCTAGATATCACCTTTTTTACTAAGAGTGTTAGTCTGTTGTCTGCAGGTACCAACATCAACACTCAAGAGGGGATCCAGGAGACGGCCCTGCCGGGGCCAACTTCAAGCTGGGCTGCTCAACACTTCTCATAGAAGGACACTTGGAGCTAGTCAAATACCTGCTGACTGCAGGTGAGCAGAAACTCCTAACTGGACAGCCTCTGTTTGGTTCTCCCAAACCAAACTCTGCCAACCTCTATTTGAGATTGGCTAATCCTCGCTTCATACATTATGGAAATTCACTTGGCTATCACCAAAACCAACAGTTCCTGAAGTTGGTTATTTTTTTATCCAGATCACACACAACACTCGGGATGGAATTTACACCTGTGTTCTTGTACTCCGGAGCCATTGTCCATGCAACAGGAGACACAGCGCTGACGTACACCTCAGAGAATGGACACACAGGACGTGGCTGACGTGCTGTGCAGACGGACGCTGACCTGGTAAGACCTCTAGCCTTTTGGCCTGGCCTCATCTCTGCGAAACACAGTTCATGTCAATACAGTCTTTTATTTTTTGCACAAGTTGTTCACACAATGTGGGTGTGCTTCCTGAATGGCACCACATTCCCTTTATAGTACATAATTGTTTTACCAGGGCCCATCGGGTTTATTTTACAAATATTATATATGTTTTGGTTTTTGCCCTGTCATACATGTTATAGCCAAGGGAAATGTAAATATGCATGTTTTTTTTACTAATACAGTCTTCTCACAATTGGTCAAATGTTTTGCTGAATGCACATGCATTTAGATATTTGTGTGTTTTTTTGTTGTCACACTGTGACAAAAGTGGAAGTAAACATGGACAGCGTCTCTAAGCCAGAGTTCTCATCAAGGAAAGGGAAGGATGGCTCACTAGGGGAGTTCTACACTCACAATTCCACTTAGTTCAGGAACTGAATGGGCATTCTTATGGAGAACTCAAATGTCTTATTTAAGTGAATTGAGATACAATTGATCTGGCTAATCCCAGGGTTGGATGTTATTTCCTCAAAATCAAGGTGGTCCCTGACAGTTGGAAGATAGACATGAGCAATATCTTAGAATCGGAAGCAGCGACGAGTAGGAGAAGGAAGGAAAGGAGAGCGAAGAGGAACTAAGGATGGTTCCTATGGTGTCCTACCTCCTTGACTACCCCATCCTTTTGGTCCCTGTGCCAAACCTACTGCATCTCAGCTCTCACCCCCTCCCATGACACCTCTCAGGTAGGGACTGCTGGTTTACCAATAAACAAACAACTACTGTACTACTAGAGATATGTATTTGTATTAAAATCACATTTTTATAAGTTGATACCAAATACTTTTGTAATATCTGACCTAACCCAAACAGGCTCCACGACTTCCATTCCAAACCCTGGCCATGGTAGTGCCCCCACAAGAGACAGACAGAGTACCCTCCAACATCACAACACCTCCATCTGTCATCATCCACCTGTAGCACGCGCTCCAGCAGGTATATCTCTCTGGTCACCCCCAAAACCAATTCTTCCTTTGGCCGCCTCTCCTTCCAGTTCACTGCTGCCAATGACTGGAATGAACTACAAAAATCTCTGAAACTGGAAACACATCTCCCTCGCTAGCTTTAAGCACCAGCAGCTCACAGATTAATGCACCGGTACATAGCCCATCTATAATTTAGCCCAAACAACTACCTCTCCCCCTACTGTATTTATTTTGCTCCTTTGCACCCCATTATTTCTCTCTACCTTGCACATTCTTCCACTGCAAATCTACCATTCCAGTGTTTTACTTGCTATATTGTATTTACTTTGCCACCATGGCCTTTTTCTTGTTGCCTTTACCTCCCTTATCTCACCTCATTTGCTGACATTGTATATAGACTTATTTTTCTACTGTATTATTGACTGTATGTTTTTTTTACACCATGTGTAACTCTGTGTTGTTGTATGTGTCAAACTGCTTTGCTTTATCTTGGCCAGGTCGCAATTGTGAATGAGAACTTGTTCTCAAATTGCCTACCTGGTTAAATAAAAGGTGAAAAAAATGTAATTCACAAAATGTCAGTCCAATAGTAAATACAGGTCTAACTTTGTTAATTCCCTGACCAAGAAGACAACTAGACAATAGTTGAGTGCTCAAGGCATCAAAGCGTTATAATGATTGCTGTAATATTCTATGGTACAACCTTGTAGCTAACTGGTTGTGTTGTCTTGTGTAGCTGTCTCAGACGGCTTCAAGCAGATGCCGAGCCCCTTCCAGGGTAACCCACTTGCTGCAGACAGTCCAGACACAGATCTGCTGCCCCTCTTCTACTTGTACCAGCCCCTGGAGTGCGTTGTGGAAGAGACGGAGAGCACACTGAATGAGTTCAGCCAAAAGTATCTCAGCCATAGAGAAGGCTGAGCTGCAGAAGAAGAAGATCCTCAAGAAGAAGTTCACCAAAGAGTGCATGAAGGCCGAAGGCCTGAAGGGTGACCCTGGGCAGCCACCTAGCTCTGTAGACCAGCTTCTTACCTTGGCCACTCAGCATTCTAGACTTTAGTACAGCAGACTACCCCAACATCACATGCCCTGCCCTACAGAGGCTGATGGTGAGCCAGCAGTAGATGTTGGGACAGTAGTTGACAGGCCTGGGACCCGGGCCTTCTCACTCAGGCCCCCGACAGACTCATAGTGGCCTTCCCCACACAGATTGTCACTGACACGCTGGTAGACATCATGGCAGTTATGTGAGCAGTTACTGTAGAAGCTGGTTCTTCACTTTCTTTCTTCTTCTAATAACAAGTAGTAAGGTGAGTGTTCTGTCCCCCATCCTTTTCCTTAATCCTGAACATGGTTTCAATACATTCAACATAATTCCCAACTGCTTCTAAAATAAATCTAATTTGATTTAGTTATAGGTTGAACGCTCTTTTATTAATTGTTCTCTCTCCCTCTGTTACAGTAGCAGTGAGCAGTAGAGTGTCTATGTTGAACACTACAACCTCGCCCATACCCACAGCACAGATGCCCATCAATTCAGTGTCTCCCACCCCCCATGCTCCCCCTCTGGACATCGATACACATCTACGTCACACCACCTTGCTAGATTCTTATATTTATATGTACATTTTTCTGGGAAATGTATAGTTTCTGTGTAGAAGTGGGAGTCTGTGTATGTAGGTGTTGGAGAGTAATCTCTCTGTCCCCTGCTTTCACTCCTCTAATCCTGGCTGCTAGAGCGGATCACATTGCCGTGGTGGTGATCCTACTGGATAAAGGCGAGGACATCGAAGCCCAGTCTGAGAGAATCAAAAACACACCCTCTCCCTGGCCTGCTCTGTAGGAAGACAAGAGGTGATGCGATTCACTAAAACACATTCTTCCCTGAACATTACATTAGTTAAATTGTTACCTTTTTGATAAAACACTAGTGGATATTCTCCAATTATAACCTGTGGTCCATTCCTTCCAGGTGGCAAAACTGTTGCTGCTGCGTGGGGCCAACAAGGAGCAGTGTAGCATTTCAGATTACTCCTCTCAGCCTGGCCGCCTCAGGGGGCTGCATCAATAAAGATCCTCATGAATGCTGGTGCTGAAATGAACTCCAGATACGACAGTTTATCAACCTCTGAAACACACAACCATCCCTGTCAGTCACAAAGATTTTTACCACTCTGAACTATGTGTAATATCATCTCTGTCCACATGTTTCCACCTCTCCCTGTCTGTTCCTCTCTCACTGTGTGTTTGTTTCCTGTCAGGACTAGAAGTACATTGGGTAGCTCTCTGCTGATGCTGGCTGCCATGAATGGTCACGTCCTTGTGGTCAAGCTGCTGCTGGACATGGGCTCAGACATCCACACTCCCGTCGAGACCAAGCGCAACGCAGCACTGACCCTGGACTGCCAACATGGAGCACCGCCTCCGACACATTACATCAGCATCCCGTACCTCCGACACATTACATCAGCACCCGTCATGAATCTCATTATCTTCCTGTGTCCAACTTCATCCAACCCTCTGATATATAGCTGGAAATATCAGAAATTCTGAATATCTGCCTGATTTTGTGGGGATGCCTGCAGTAACTTCAAAAGTGTAGGTACCTGCTTATCCTTTTTCCTCTAGAGTGTTTGACAGCACTTCTCTTGCAGCATCCAACACATTATCATATTATTGTGGTGTGAACTTCAATGTCCAGAGGGGTTGTGGAGTGACCTTTAACACCTGGAGGGGTTTGTGATGTGAATTCTGTCTTCTGCAGGGCATGTGGTGTGACATCTGTTGTCTGGAGGAGTATCAATTATAAAAGCGATCAGGTACTGTAAGGGGTCTAGGTTGTGTAGCTCATTCTGTTGGCTATATAAAAATACCAGTATGTCATCCAGCTGATACGGAAGGGGTTCTCCAATGTGTGGCACAAACTCTCTCTGATATAGTTGAATATCTTGACTTTGTTGTCTTTAAGCCATTTTGCCACAACTTTAGAAGTATGTTTGGGGTCATTGTCCATTTGGAAGACCCATTTGCGACTAAGCTTTAACTTGATGTCTTGAGATGTTGCTTCAATATATCCACATAATTTTCCACCCTCATGATGCCATCTATTTTGTGACGTGCACCAGTCCCTCCTGCAGCAAAGCACCCCAACACCATGATGCTGCCACCCCTGTGCTTCACGGTTGGGATGGTGTTCTTCGGCTGGCAAGCCTCCCCTTTTTCCTCCAAACATAACATTGGTCATTATAGACAAACAGTTCTATTTTTGTTTCATCAGACGAGAGGACATTTCTCCAAAAAGTATGATCTTTGTGCAGTTGCAAACCGTAGTCTGGCTTTTAATGGGGGTTTTGGAGCAGTGGCTTCTTCCTTGCTGAGCGGCCTTTCAGGTTATGTCGACATAGGACTCGTTTTACTGTGGATATAGATACTTTTGTACCCGTTTCCTCCAGCATCTTCACAAGGTCCTATGCTGTTGTTCTGGGATTTATTTGCACTTTTCGTACCAAAATACATTCATCTCTAGGAGACAGAACGTGTCTCCTTCCTGAGTGGTATGATGGCTGCGTGGTCCCATAGTGTTTATACTTGCGTACTATTGTTTGTACAGATTAACTTGGTACATTCAGGCATTTGGAAATTCCTCCCAAGGATGAACCAGACTTGTGGAGGTCTACAATTCTTTTTCTGAGGTCTTGGCTGATTTCTTTTGATTTTCCCATGATGTCAAGCAATGAGGCACCAAGTTTGAAGGTGGGTCTTGAAATACATCCACAGGTACATCTCCAATTGACTCAAATGTCAATTAGCCTATCAGAAGCTTCTAAAGCCATGACATAATTTTCTGGAATTTTCCAAGCTGTTTAAAGGCACAGTCAACTTAGTGTATGTAAATATCTGACCCACTGGAATTATGATACTATGAATAAGTGAAATAATCTGTCTGTAAACAATTGTTGGCAAAATTGCTTGTGTCATGCACAAAGTAGATGTCCTAACAGACTTGCCAAAACTATAGTTTGTTAACAGGATATGTGTGGAGTGGTTGAAAAATGAGTTTTAATGACTCCTACCTAAGTGTATGTAAACTTCCAACTTCAACTGTAGGTCTGAGAGACAGCGAACATCCCGTCAGTGTAGTTTAAAGTGACAGCTACTGTTTCTGTAACTCATTCTGCATCATTAACAACTTCCTGTTTCAGCTCCTTGGCGATGAGGTAAAATCTCAAACACCCCAAATGTTTGTACTGTGTATACAGTTCTCCCACAGTTATTCCATCCTTCAAGAACACTTTCTTGAAAGTCAAAGATTTCATTAGACATCGTCCCATGGTCCTTTCTTGAATTTCCTGTGGGAAAAACAGTGGGAAAAAACGTTATTTTCTTTGACCCAAAAGGTCCTTTTTCCAATAAGTTCTTGGAACATTGATAACTCTGCGCCTAATGAACTTATTTAAAATTGACTGATTTCCTTATATTAACTGTAACTCAGTAAAATCATTGAAATTGTTGCATGGTACATTTATATTTTTGTTCGGTATATCAGTCTGCTAATACAGGACTAATAAAGCCCAGTGCACTGCTTTTGTGTAAACTAGATGCATTTGTGATTACCATCATTTGTAACATGAGTCTGATAATTATCTATACAAAACAATTAATCTGAAAATACTTGTGGAATGTAAAAATACTTGCTTGATATGTTTTCCAGTTTCTTGGAATAATTTCTAAATGCAACTTATTTGAAAATGACCTGTACCCTCACACACTGACTCGGTACCGGTACCCCCTGTATATAGCCTCGTTATTGTTATGTACATTTCTTGTTACTTTTTGATACAATATTTTTTTTTTGTAAACCCTAGCATTGCAAGCGCAATGCTCTACCAACTGAGCCACATCATCACAAACCACTTGCTGTCTCCCATGTACTAAATTACTGTATAGGTCTTCATGGTGATGGAAAGTCTACAGGTACAAACCTAGATGACTAGCCTCTGTACAATACCATTATATACATTTTACATTGTGGTTTGTACGGATGGTAAATTAATACTGCACAAAATGTGGTTTTCCATGTTTTTTGATCAATAAAAATATTTAACTTAATGTGGATGTTGTGCCTTTGCAACTTTTGATTTTTACCTAATTTCCCCCCCAATTTTGTGAATACGATCTTGTTTCATCGCTGCAACTCCCCAACGAGCTCGGGAGAGGTGGAGGTCGAGTCATGCTTCCTCCAAAAAAATGACCCGCCAAGCCGCGCTTCTTAACACACGCTCCCTTAACCCGGAAGCCAGCCGCCCCAATGTGTTGGAAACACTGTTCAACTTAAATATTTGTTTTTGCTCTTGCTGTAGATATCTACATTGGTTCGTTAATACTAGTAAAGGCCCAGTGCATTACTTTTGTATAAAAAAATATTTACAAAATAATGGCCACAATGCAACTAGGGGTATATTTGTGTGCATGCTGCCCAAACTGCAGCCATACCGTTAACTGCCAAAATAAAGAAAACCCTTGAGTAAATAAGGGATACAAAGTATACGTTATGGCGTGGGGTGCATTTTCCTGGCCCACTTGTATAATCTATGCCAAGGTGCATTGAAGCTATTCTGGCAGCTCGTGGTGGCCTAACACCCTTTTAAGACGCTGTTGGTGTTTCCTTTATTTTGTTAGATACCTGTATGTGCTTGTGATTAAATTTAATCCAGTTATTTTGTTTAATAAACTATTGACCAGTTACAATTATTTCTAATGCTTTTATATATATTTTTGAACATTGAGAGCGGACCCCTGTGGTCTAATATATATATATATATAAAATTAGACCACAGGGGCCGCTCGCA
Source organism: Oncorhynchus gorbuscha (assembly GCF_021184085.1). NCBI lineage: Eukaryota > Metazoa > Chordata > Actinopteri > Salmoniformes > Salmonidae > Oncorhynchus > Oncorhynchus gorbuscha. The sequence goes on from NC_060186.1 coordinate 56,950,300, forward strand.
ATGTTCAAAAATATATATAAAAGCATTAGAAATAATTGTAACTGGTCAATTGTATACACATATATATATATATATATATATATATATATATATATATATATATATATATATATATATATATATATATATATATATATATATATATATATATATATATATATACATATATATATATATATATATATATATACATATATATACATATATATATATATACATACACATATATATATATATACATATATATATATACACATATATATATATACATATATATATATATATACATATATATATATATACATATATATATATATACATATATATATATATATATATATATATATATATATATATATATATATATATATATATATATATATATATACACATATATATATATATATATATATATACACATATATATATATATATACACATATATATATATATATATATATATATATACATATATATACACATATATATACACATATATATATATGTGTATGTATATACACATATATATATATACACACATATATATATATATATATATGTATGTGTACACACACACACACACACACACACACACACACACACACACACACACACAGGCTTGTGCCCAGCCCGACTCACACAATTGACCAGTTACAATTATTTATAATGCTTTTTAAATTTTTATTAATCACTTACCCAATCAAGGCAGGACTCCCCAGTTACCCACATGGGTCCCCTACCTCCTCCCCTCATCTGATGATTAGCAGAGCGGAATCACCCACTCATTGAGAGCGGGCTCCTGTGTCCCCCAGTGGTTCTCGGTTGCAGTTTAAAAAAACAATAATAATAATACAACACTACATATTTTGGGGTTCTGAGAATATGAAAATATACTTGTTCATGTCACTGATGGAGTGCTGAGGTTTAGAGGGTCTACACCAGAAGTTAATGGTTATAGGAGAAAGGTATATAGTGGGTGCAATTAAGGTTGGAATGTTTAGGGGAGCGATTACATGGGGCAGGCATTGATAAGGGGAGAGAGCCATGGATTAGTGATTGAGGGGGGGGGGTTGAGGTCAGGTCAGGGTCACCTTAACCTCTCTGGGATCATTCGGGACGCTAGCGTCCTCCTCGCCAAAAGCCAGTGAAATTGCAAAACAAAAGAAGTCTCATAATTAAAATTCCTCAACCATACAAGTATTTTACACAATTTTAAAGATACACTTCGTTAATCCAACCACAGTGTCCGATTTCAAAAAGGCTTTTTGGCGAAAGCAGAACATATCATTATGTTAGGTCAGCAACTAGTCACAGAAAGCATTCAGCCATTTTCCAACCAGAGAGGTGTCACAAAAAGCAGAAATATAGATAAAATTAAATGACTAACCTTTGACGATCTTCATGAGATGACACTCCCAGGACTCAATGTTACACGATACATGCATGTTTTGTTCGATCAAGTTCATATTTATATCCAAAAACCTCAGTTTACATTGGGGCCATGTTCAGAAATGACTCCAAAACATCCAGAGAAATTGCAGAGAGCCACATCAAATTACATAAATACTCATCATAAACTTTGATGAAAATACATGTTTTTACATAGAATTAAAGATAAACTTGTTCTTAATGCAACCGCTGTGTCAGATTTCTATAAAAGCTTTACGGCAAAAACACAATGTTCAATCATCTGAGAACAGTGTTCAGCCACAAAAGTAAGCCATACAGTTACCCGCCAAATTGTGGAGTCAACAAAAGTCATAAAGAGCATTATAAATCTTCACTTACCTTTGCTGATCTTCGTCAGAATGCACTGCCAGGACTCCCACAATAAATGTTAGTTTTGTTCGATTATGTCCATATTTATGTCCAAATACCTGTTTTGTTCACTATTCCAAAGGCACAATGTGCGAGCACAAAATCCAGAGGAAAAGTCAAGAGTTCCATTACAGTTCATAGAAACATGTCAAACAATGTTTACAATCAATCCTTAGGGTCTTTTTATAATAAATCTTCAATAATATTCCAACCGGACAATAGCGTGTTCATTACAGAGGAAAAAGAAGGAACAGCGTGACCGAAGTAAACAACTGATTGGCCTCAGCCTAGTCCATTTGTTGAAACAGCTCTTATTTGACACCCTTTCACAATAGAAGCCTCAAGCAACTTTCTGAAGAATGTTGACATCTGCTGGAAGCCTTGGGAAGTGCAACCAGGCCCCATAGACACAGCATATTGGATAGGCAATCACTTAAATGAAACTACAAACCTCAGATTTCCCACTTCCTGGTTGGATTAGTCTCAGGTTTTCGCCTGCCATATGAGTTCTGTTATACTCACAGACATTATTCAAACAGTTTTAGAAACTTCAGTGTTTTCTATCCAATACTACTAATAATATGCATATATTAGCATCTGGATAGAGTAGCAGGCATTTTACTCTGGGCACCTTATTCATCCAAGCTACTCAATACTGCCCCCGTGTCACCAAAAAGCTAAGGGAGAAATAAAAGTTTATGGCCCGTATCACTAGTGTCCTGCCTAGCAGTAAAGAACGATGTTTGTACAGATGTGTAGGAGGAGACTCAGCCTAGGAGGAAGGGTTAAATATCAGTGCTTGTGTGAAAATGTTTTTGTCTAATGCAGCTGTGTTGATCCTCTGGGAAGAATAAACTTGGTTAAGCTTTCATAATGTCCATTGAGTTTTTACTCTGCGAAATTAGAATCTAACAGTATTATATATATATACACACAGTACACATTTTCTTCTAGGATTACTTTTTTCTTCCAACTGGCCTAGGCCCAGTGGCTTCAGCCCCGGTAAACGCCTGCATTAATTCGTCCCTGGCCGCAAGTTGAGTGCAAATGCCCTGGTCATGGCTAGAAGGGATGCATCTTTTGTCAAATTAATGTCAGATTTTACTTTTCGTAGCAGGTTTGGATAATTAGGTTAAGGTCAGGAAAAGGGTTAGCTAAAATGCTAAATGGTTCTACTTCTGACGTTAACTTGCCAAATGCTGGATCCCTTCTAGTCATGACCGTAGATGTTGAGCAATTTACTCAGTTAAATCCTAAACTACTTGTCAAAATTGAGTCAGCTTTACTTACTAGCCTATGGGATAAATACACAAGTTGCATTTGCCTATGTAGCCCACATAAGACAGTAAGTAAGCAAGCCAACCTTGGACAAGTAAGCAAGTGGGGGAAAAAAATATTCTTAGCATGTAACGCTATTATTTGTTTATTTCGTTTTAAACGTGGCAACAATAGAATAAATACATCCCTGGTGGTATTCACATATGATACTATGGTTTTTGGATTCATAGGAGATAAAACACTGGAAACATTCACAATGAGAAGAACACGCAACATCTATATGACAAAAATACATAAAAACAAAGCCAACCCTGTAAGGATTGTGGAAACGCAGCAACAGGTTCAACAGTTACAGTAGTCATATCATGCAGTATGCCTAGTCATCTTACAGTAACTAGAGACAGAAATTAACACTCCCTTTATCGACATCGGTTTGGAAAATAAAAAGGAACCCTCAGTTGCACGAGATCAACAGAACGTGTTGAGAAAAAAAGGTATATCCCTTTCTTTCCCAAATAAAATACCAGTGGTGACCCATCCTTCCCTGTTCTTAGTAGTAGAAAGTGACAATAGTGATTGATGTTAATTCCACAGACAAGACCAATCACCTCGAGTTATTGAACTGTCCCACAAGCCTGCAGTGCAAAACGACATCCCTCCCTACTTCCCTTGTCTCAATGGACTAAACCCTCTCACTCTGTAGCAAATCACCCTACTTACCGAAATGCATACAAAACCAAGAGAAGGTACAGTTGGTCAGAGATGTGACAGACTAATACTGCCTTGAGAACCTTCAATCTATTTCCTGCTTGGGATTTATCAACCTTGTGGCCGATGACGGGACTTCCTTTAAAAACAAAACAGAAAATTGAAACGCAAAACAAAAAAAACATACAATTCTATATGATGAAACAAACAAATCAGATACAAAAGTAAAATAAAACATTTGTTCATTAAAAACTCCCTCTTTACAGTACATTCTGAAAGTATTCAGACCCCTTCCCTTTTTCCACATTTAGTTACATTACAGCCTTACTCTAAAATTGATTGAATTAATGTTTCCTCATCCACACACCTGTCCATATAAGGTCCCACAGATAACCGTGCATGTCAGAGCAAAAACAAAGTCATGAGGTTGAAGGAATTGTCCGTAGAGTTCCGAGACAGGATTGTGTCGAGGCACAGATCTTGGGAAGGGTAACAAAACATTTCTGCAGCATTGAAGGTCCCCAAGAACACAATAGCCTCCATCATTCTTAAATAGAAGAAGATTGGAACCACCAATACTCTTCCTAGAGCTGGCTGCCCAGCGAAACTGAAGGGCCTTGGTCAGGGAGGTGACCAAGAATGTGATGGTCACTAACAGAGCTCTGGAGTTCCTCTGTGGAGATGGGAGAACCTTCCAGTGGCCAGACGGAAGGACATGACAGCCCGCTTGAAAATTTGCAAAAAGGCACCAAAAAGATTCTCAGACCATGAGAAACAAGATTCTCTGGTCTGGTGAAACCAAGATTGAACTCTTTGGCCTGAATGCAAAGTACTGAGAGAACCTAGTTGAAAACCTGCTCCATAGTGCTCAGACTGGGGTTCACCTTCCAACAGAACGAGCCTGGACTTGAACATCTCTGGAGAGACCTGAAAATAGCTATGCAGTGACGTTGTGCTTCAACACAGTACTGAGTAAAGGGTCTGAATACGTACATAAATGCCATAGTTCCGTTTTTTTAAAATATATACACATTTGCAAAAATGTCTAAATCCGTTTTTTGCCTTGTCATTATGGGGTATTGAGTGTAGATTGATGGGGAATAAAAAAAATGTAAAATCCATTTTAGAACAAGGTTGTAACGTAACAAAATGTGGAAAAAGAGAAGGGGACTGAATACTTTCTGAATGCACTGTATGTTCCCTTAGTGGGCAGTTGTTTTGGAAACGAGGGTCATGAAATGCAACATTCTCATTCAGTCTATATAGGACTGGAGACATGAGAACAATACAACCATCAGTGAATGCAAACTTCTTCTCTTTGTAAACAATTACTCCTATATTTAAAGTGGGTTTGGGGCAAATGTGTTGAGAAATTTGTCTCAAAAGCACTACCTAAAACTTCTTCCCTTTCACCTGCTTTCTCTTTTCACATCAGTTCCTAATATCTCAGGGAAATCAGATTATTCTGGTTGATAACAAAAAGGAGCAATCTGATTGGCGAGAATTGATGGTTGTTTATTCACTTCACCAGATGCCTTATTCCGTTTTGATAGGCATTGTACACACTATTAGACACTTCCCTAATACAAAAATCTCACAATGAATTGTTTTAGTATTGTGGTTTACGGTCACCTATGACGGATTTCAATAGCGAGGACAATTGCATCAGAATCGCCTCTGATCCTCCAGGAACTTGAGTCACTCTACTTCTCCCCCTCCGAGTGGGTAGAAGTTGAGTTCTGCAGGCAGGCTTGCATGCTGGGATAGCTGTGGCATGGTAGGTATAAAAAGGTGCCTGCATACTAGATTCGGTTTGCTCCTAGCAGAACTCAGCTAGACGCACATCTGTGCCTCACATACTCCCTTAAATGACTGCTTGAAAATGAATGAAAAAAAGCGGCAATATTATGTTTTGTCCCTCTTGAGACGCCGTAGCAACATAGTCAATATACACTTCCTCAAAATAGTTTGAATAAATCAGAGAAATTAACAAATGTGTAGTTATTTTTAGTTTTTGCCAGGGTCTTCGTCATGCAATTTTACATCTAGCTAAGATGCTTGGTGCAGTATTTTAAGTGAATAAATGTGCATGAAAAGTTGTCGTCTCTCGTTGAATGACAAACACTTCATTGAAGAATCCCTACTTTTGACCAATCACTGACAAAGGCGAGTAGACTTTGGCTAGTGAACTTAAACTTGTCTCAAGAAAACAAATGTGTGTGAACAGCTGGAAAAAACCCTGACAAACACCAAAACTAACAAAAACGTCACAAAATCTTGTCATAATAAATGCGTAAACCAGCGCGCCACATTTCGACTAGGAAGCATGCGAGAACCTTAAGGCAGCAAATAGAGAGAAAGGGAAATACACCAGCCACAGCTTTTCACACCCCCGCCACACTCAGGACAAACCAGGTTCCAACCACATCAAACCGGCTGGCATAAACCATGACATACACCATTTGAAATCGTCAGCTCCGCATTCTGATAAAGGGGTGGGCATTGAAGCTAGGTCTAGGTTCCCACAAGTGTGGGTGGGGTTTGGCGGAGACTGGAGGTGGAGGGAGGCTACTCGAAGGCCCAGACCTCCACACTGTGGATGGTGAAGTCCTTCTGGGTGGCGAGGGGCTGGTTGTGGAAGGTGGCACAGCTGGAGGTGGTGCCGTGGTACAGGTCAGCGTCCACCCACAGCCCTATCTGACCTCTAGGGAGAGAGACAGGAAAAAAGGTCAGACAAACTCATAACGACATGGCAACTACAAGTTGACTTCAACAGAGAGCAGGTCACACAAAGATGCTTGCATGGCTTTTTGTCAAGCAAAGCATGACAGCGAGGGTACAACGCTGCGTACAGAAATATGAGGCAGAGATGGGCTACATCATCATGGTTCAGAAGAGGGTGAGTAAAGAGGGAAATGTAAAGGGAGGTGGAGTGTGAGCAGTAGCTACATAGTGTGCATAAAATAACACATGCGCAGAACATGATCTGGATCCTTAGCTTTCAGAAAGAGGTTTCCGTAGGGGCGGGGGCTAAAACTTAGTAGCCAAAGCCTATAATTTAATAGGCTAGCTATTTCAGGTGATACACAGACATCAAAATATCTGTCATGCCATTCCCTAACCTGTTCACCAGAGCGTTTGTTTATATAAGCTGCCATTTGTTGTCATTCTTATAAGGCCCAGTGCAGTCAAAAACAAGTTTTGTATGAACAAAAATAAACACGACAATTCCAAAGATTTTACCAAATTACAATTCATATCAGTCAATTGAAATAAATTGATTAGGCCCTAATCGATGGATTGCACATGACTGGGAAAACATATGTATCTGTTAGTCACAGATGCCTTTTTTTTGTTTTTAAAAAGGTAGGGGCGTGGATCAGAACACCAGTCAGTATCTGGTATGGACCCCCATTTGCCTCATGCAGCATCTCCTTCACATAGAGTTGATCAGGCTGTTGATTGTGGCCTGTGGAATGTTGTCCCACACCTCTTCAATGGCTGTGCCAAGTTTCTGGATATTGACAGGAACTGGAACACGCTGTTGTATACGTCAAAATATGTGATGGCAGCGGATGAACGGCATGACAATGGTCCTCAGGATCTCGTCATGGTATCTCTGTGCATTCAAATTGCAATTGTGTTCGTTTACCGTAGCTTACTCCTGCCCATACCGTAACCCCACCGCTACCATGGGTCACTGCAAACCGCTCGCCCACACGTAGCCAAACTTGTGGTCTGCAGTGGTGAGGCCGGTTGGACGTACTGCCAAATTCTCAAAAACAAATGAGGTGGCTTATGGTATTGAAATGAACATTGAATTATCTGCCAACAGTCTGGTGGACATTTCTGCAGTCAGTATGCCAGTGGCACGCTTCCTTACATTGCTCAATCACATATATTCAAATACACTCACCCTCCTCCTCCCATCTGAAGAGAATCTATGTTGCCTTTAACAAAGTAGGAGTTCTCCCCAGTCCAGCGGTACATCTGAGCAAAGGAAAAGCAACACATTGGAAGTCAGGGAGCAAAGCAATGGCATTCAGCTCATATAAAGCATTAAACTTGAACATGGCTATAAGGATAACACACAGAGATTAATATGACTATGTCTGACCTTGATCTCAGGGCAGAAGCTGAAGAGGAAGGTCTCTCCCGTGCCATAGCAATGCTCACTTACTCTGAAAGGATGGGTAGAGTATCCCCCAAACAACTAATGGGGGGGAAATCATTTTTAAACTCAAGGTTCCAATACAAATTGGACACCATTGTCAGTGTTTGTGTACCTGGTTGTCCATGTCTTTGATGACCAGTAGCACAGGGCTGTCCACATCCAATAGGCTCCTGTACAGGGTCTTTAAGCTGGTCCCGTGTTCTGCCGTACTGTAAGCCAGTCTCCATGGATACCCCTGCACCCGCGCCGGCAGCCGACATGCAAGCTGTGGGGAGAGAGAAAAAACAATTCTGGGAAGTGTGTGTCGATGTGCATTTCTGCACAGGTTGTGTAGGTGAAGTCACATGTTTGTTTTCTTGATTGAAAGTGTTGTGAGTCATGGCGTGTGTGTACCTTCTCTATGTGTGTGTCCTGTAACAGAATGCTAGGGTCACTGAGCATGGGCAGTAGATCCCCCGAAGGCTCCTCCCCTTCGTAACTGCCAAAAGTCTGCCTGCGCGTCGCCTCGTTGATGGTGATGATCTACGAGCACAACCATGTACTGTTAGATACCTTAACCGTACAGTCAAAACATACTTAACCGATAAAACTCATAGCCTAAACATTGAAGACAGCTTGGTCAACACACACCCACAAAATACTTGACCACAATGTTAACATAACATCAGTCAAAATGCACTCATAAGAGGGATCATGCAGTGTGAACTCACCTCCCAGCTGTGAGGGGTCACGGGGTCACTGAAGAAGTTATCGATCATGTTGAGCTCGTCCTTCTCCACGACCACGAAGCCCTGCTCCCTGGCCACCTTACCGTACACGTCAGGAGACCATTGGACAAAAAACGCATATAGGTGGTCCACCCTGAAACACACCACACTTTTATGTTTCAGAATATTTATTGAAAGTTTATAAAATTGTGAACACACACCAGTTGTCATTGAGGTTCTGGCTGTGGTCTAATTGGTTGACCTCTCACCTCTCCTGGGGCACAGCAAACCAGTATTCCGGCTGCTTTCCTCTTGTGTGAGCGGGGCTGGATGACCGGCTAAAGACGAACGTCTTCCTCATGGGCTTGCCCACCTTGAGGCAAAGGAACATGGGAGGGGTCTTACTCTTCCTCTCCGTGGACAGAAGCGTGTCTGCAGAGATTTTTGAACAATTTTAAACAATGCGATACAAGAAACGACACAAAATGCTTGAAGTGTTTGTGAACACTCACTTTGGATGGGCGCCTGCAACCGATCCAGCAGCCAGGACTTCACCTCCGCTTTGTTGCTCCTCTTCCGCTTCTCTTCTTCACTCAGCCCCTCTATCATTGGTCCGTTCTGCAGCTCGCCTGCAGGGCTGGGTTCCCAAGAAATACATTTTTCCGAAGCCTCAGCGGTCTCACTGAAGCTCAGCTTCCGGTTTTGGTCCATTGCGGATTCTGATTGTTCTCTAATGCTAACACTGTTCACTAGTTGCCCTGTAGAGTTGTCGTCTTGGCCTTGGCCTTTGGCTAGGCTGGCAGGCTTCTCCTTCAAGAGTTCACCATCTTTCTCAGTCTCTGATGAGACAGGCAGTGGTTCTGTCATGTCCTCAATGGATCTGTTCTGTACCAGTCCTTCATCCTCCTCCTCCCCTCTCTGCGAGGTCAGTGGGACTGAGTCAGAGGGGGACTGGTCCTGGGACTTTGCCCATTTAGGGGTATTAGATCCTGGAGGCTCTCCTTGCTGGTCCGAGCTTGTAGCACTGGCAGGTGGTCTGGATCCGCACTTCGGTTCCTCTGCGCTCCATTTCAATGGAAGCTCCAGCTCTGTGAAACACTCATCTGATGGAGACGTGTCCGCTGGATCACATTCTGCTCTCGCTATGACTGGGATATAAGAAACCATGCTGTTTTATTCAAATGACCACATGGATCAAAACATTGCTCAATTATTATTATGCACAAGCTAATTTGTTTTTAACTTGACGTGTATAATGATTCATTTTGATTTGCCATGATTCACCCTGATCCAATACAAGTCATTATGTGTCATCTCCCAGTCATACCAGTCTCTGACAGGGCAGAGTTGATGTCGTCCAGGACGATGGGTCGTTTGGGGTCCAGCGCCTCGTAGCGGCTAAAGGGGTTAAGGTCGCGCTCTGAGGGCAGCTCCTCCCACTCCCCGGGCCTGTACAGAGGACACAGATCCTGGGGTTGGTCTCTGTATAGTGTCAGGGGGCACACCACAAAGCAGGATGGGAAAATAAAAATAATTAAATAAACAAAAATAAAATGCAACTGAAAAACAGAACACAAATAAAAACGGATTTCAAAAGGCAAAATAATACTACAAATAATAGTAACCGAGACAATGAACCAGTTCAAAATAAAATATAGATTATTCAAAAACTAAAGACAAAAATGAATCCGAGTCGTCTGCCCTTAGAATCTGGTACCGGAAATCAGTTTCCACCTCAGAGAGGGAGGAGAAAGAACAAGTGAGAGGAGTGCAGAAAGAGGTAGAAATAACAAGAAGAAAAAGTGTGACGCTTGAAGAGTCAGTAAGAAAAGCAAGGTTAAGATAAGACCAAGAAAGAGCTAAAAGGGCTAGTTTAAATAGGGAAAGATGGACAGTGTGAAAGAGCTTCTCAAGATGGCAGGGTGGGTTCTTACAACGGCAACGCGTCCTTGAGCTTCATGTGGGAGATGTCGTCGTAGAGGGCCACAGACACCACCTCCTCCATGGGGCAGAGCAGGCCGTACTCCTCACAGCCGTGCTCAATCACCAGGGGGTCAGACTTGTGAGGGTCAAACATGATGTTGTTGGGCGTCACGATCATCACCCCTCCCACCACACCCTGGGAGACAATAAAATACATCAGTTTGAGTCTGCTGTGGTGGTCTTTAATGCAAAATGGCCTACAGTTTGGCCACTTACCATTCCATCAGTAAAGTACTTGCAGCTCATCTTAATGAACTTGACCGTGGCGGGGCTCTCGTCCTCGGACGGGGGTGACAGCACGCGTCGTAATGGTCTTACTGACCTGCCGCTGGAGTCTCCATCCTGAAACATATCACCAGGCAGCAGGGACAAGCACAGAACCAGGATCAAAGATTACTTTAGTATGGGTCATCTTAAAAAGGAGAACTGACTTACCTGTAACACCTTCTCTGATAGGCCGCTGGGGAAGGCGGAGTCAGAAGAACCCATAGACTGAGAGTCGGCACCCAATTGGCCCACGTCAGGAACAAACAGCTTCTGCAAGGGTGAAATACAGGCATGTTAGCCAGGATTTACAGCATGAAGTGGTGTGTAATGTGCTAAAACCTCACCTGTCCAGGATAGATACTACGGCAGAAAAGACGGTTGAGCTGCACCAGTTTGTTCGGGGTGATGTTAAACTTCAGAGCAATGCTGCTTAGAGATTCCTGGAGTCCCACCTGTAACATGAAGTTAAACCCTTGGTTATTTTTGATTACCAAAAGTATCAACCTACCCAAAGAAAAATGGAGCATGAGACTAAATCTACAGAAATCTTGCAAAGCATACAACTGGGGTATCTTCATTAAGCCGATTTTGTCGCAAAACGTTTTGCAACAGAAACTGTTTACTCCAAAACGGAAAACATTTTGCCATGAAAATTTGTTTCTATTGGACAAATTCAGGTAGGTCCCTCTGTTCGTTCACTCCGTTTGCTTCCATTTGGCTCTTTAAAAAATGGAAAACGGTTTCCATTGCTAGACCTAATGAATACACCCCTGTATTTTTTTTAAATAAAATTTTGAGGTTTATTGTCCACGTTGCTTTCCTAAGCTAGTCTTTGAAGTCAGAACCCTGTGGGTTTATGGGAGTTGTAGTGTGAGAGAGTGGAGTTAGTGAAGCATCACGGAGGCAGCCTGTACTAACGTTATACTCCACTGTCCCGGGGGGCCTCTTCTCTCTCTTGGCCTGGCTGCTCCTGTTGCCATCTGAAAGACAGCCACAGGTCACTGACACGGTATAGATGACCGCCTTAGAGCAGCTCAATCAGAAACAAAAGCATGTATGCACAAACACAATAGTGCTTTAAAATTGAGCTATATTGGAATCTCTCGCTAATTGCCAGAGACTGTTTATTAAAAACACCCTCCCACTATGTCCTCTACTCCAGCTCCTACAGAAACAGTGGAGGGATGACTCAGCATTGTACAGCTGTGAGGTGTCCAGCCGTGGGTCACTGTACATTCAGAGATCACCTTTGGTACAGAGCTGTCACTTATTCACTACTGCATAGTGACTGGTAGCTTTATCAGATCAAGAAATAGTCATAAGATATGTTTGTTTTCTTTCTGTGTCCTGTTGTAGCTCTGAGTGAATGCCGAATAGGACTGAATGGACTCATTGGTCAGTAACTGCATACCTAGGATTTGGTGATATCTGTTCTGATTGAATTTCATTGTTTGTAAAGCCAATATGCAACAACCTTCTAAATTAAAAGGCTGCACACGGTAAAAGGCCTTAGCTTGAATCCTTTATAACCAGGCCTGGAGAAGACAGACAGACACAGCAATAACACAGATATCCGTCTGTCCTTCAGTGAGTTGTCTGTCAGGGTTATGTGGGTTCTTTTGTCTAGATGCCCACACTGGGCTGGAGAGAAAAATTACCGGGTTTAATTAGATTACTGACAGCAGTTTACACAGCTGGCCTGGTACTGACAGTACTGTGGCTAGTAGATTAACACGGGGTTAATGAAAGGTCTCTAAGCTTTACAAACTACAGGCCTCAACAACAACCCTCGTCTGGGACAAGAAAAAAATTAAAAAAATATTCACCGTAAATTGTCCGAAAAACTATATCAAACCATTACTCCAATCAGAATTGGATCAACATTGGCGTAATATTAAAATCTATTTTTCATGTACACAAATAAAAAAAGTCCTACATGTCAAAGTGTAGGTGATATGCATATTGGCTACAGCCTCATGTCCAAACCGATGACATGACATGAGGAAGGTGAAGTATAAGTAGTCAAACTTTAATGATACTTTTAATTACATCAATATAGTGCATTTGGAAAGTATTCTGACCTTCACTTTTTCCACTTTGTTACATTACAACCATATTTAAAATTTACTACACCCCCCCACACACACACACTAAAACAGAAAATTTATTCAACCAAAAAATATCTAAAATATCACATTTACATTCAGAACATTTACTTAGTACTTTGTTGAACCACCTTTGGCAGTGATTAGCCTCAATTCTTCTTGGGTTTGACGCTGCAAGCGTGGCATACCTGTATTTGGAGAGTTTCTCCCATTCTTCTCTGTAGATCGACTCAAGCTCTGTCAGGTTGGATGGGAAGCGTCGCTGCAAAGCCATCTTCAGGTCTCTCCAGAGATGTTCGATTGGGTTCAAGTTCTGGCTGGGCCACTCAAGGTGCCTTTTGGCAAACTCCAAGCGGGCTGCCATGTGCCTTTTACTTTAGAGTGGCTTCAGTCTGGCCACTACCATAAAGGCCTGATTGGTGGAGTGCTGCAGAGATGGGAGAACCTTCCAGAAGGACAACCATCTCCAAAGAGGAACCCTGGAGCTCTGTCAGAGTGATCTTAGGATTCTTGGTCACCTTCCTGACCCTGGCCCTTCTCCCCAGAGTGCTCAGTTTGGCCGGGCGGCCAGCTCTAGGAAGAGTCGTCCAAACTTCTTCCATTTAAGAATGATGGAGGCCACTGTTCTTTGGGACCTTCCATGCTGCAGATATGTTTTGGTACCCTTCCCCAGATCTGTGCCACGACAGAATCCTGTCTCGGAGCTCTACAGACAATTCTGTCGACCTCATGGCTTAGTTATTGCTCTGACAATCTCTGTCAACTGTGGGACCTTAGAGACAGGTGTGTGCCTTTCCAAATCATGTCCAATCAATTGAATTTACAACAGGTGGGACTCCAATCAAGTTGTACAATTAACAAGGATGATCAATGGAAACAGGATGCTCTTGAGCTCAATTTCAAGTCCCATAGCAAAGAGATTGAATACTTATGTAAATAGGTTTTAGTTTTAATAAAATGTGCAAACATTTTCAAAACCCGTTCGCAATTCGTCATTATGGGGTAGTGTGTGTAGATTGACGAAGACATGTTTTTATTTAATCCATTTTAGAATAAGGCTGTAACGTAACAAAGTGTGGGAAAAGTGAAGGGGTCTGAATACTTTCCCAATGCATTAAATAGGCTAAATCCAGTAATGTTTGACAAATAAAAGGAAGTATAATTAACATTCATGTCTAAAGGTTTGATTCTGTCAACATACGAGACACTGGCTTGTTCAGATCAAATTGTCACAAGACCGGAGAGGACAGTGCCTGTTGCGCACCGCACATCACTGGAGGTTGACCGAATATGATTTTTCTACGCCGATACCGATTATTGGAGGACCAAAAAGAGCTGATAACGATTAAAATCGGCCGGTTTATATTTGAAAAAATGTATTTGTAATAATGACAATTACAACAATATTGAATGAACATTTATTTTAACCTAATTATAATACATGAATAAAAATCCATTTAGCCTCAAATAAATAATGAAACATGTTCAATTTGGTTTAAATAATGCAAAAACAAAGTAAAAGTGCAATATGTGCCATGTAAAAAAGCTAACGTTTAAGTTCCTTGCTCAGAACATATGAAAGTTGGTTCCTTTTAACATGAGACTTCAATATTCCAAGGTAAAAGGTTTTAGATTGTAATTAACATAGTATTTATAGGACTATTTTTCTCTATACCATTTGTATTTCATATAACTTTGACTATTGGATGTTCTTATAGGCACTTTAGTATTGCCAATGTAACAGTATAGCATCCGTCCCTCTCCTCGCTCCTACCTGGGCTCGAACCAGGAACACATCGACAACAGCTACCCTCAAAGCAGCGTTACCCATGCAGAGCAAGGGGAACAACTACTCCAAGTCTCAGAGCGAGTGACGTTTGAAACGCTAATAGCGCGAATCCGGAAACTGTTTATTATTTCAGTGAAATACGGAACCATTCCGGGTGGCATCCATAAGTCTACATATTCCTGTTACGTTGCACAACCTTCATGTTATGTCATAATTACGTAAAATTTTGGCAAATTAGTTCGCAACGAGCCAGGCGCCCAAACTGTTACATATACCCTGACTCTGTGTGCAATGAACGCAAGAGAAGTGACAACAATTTCACCTGGTTAATATTGCCTGCTAACCTGGATTTCTTTTAGCTAAATATATACTTCTGTGTATTGATTTTAAGAAAGGCAGTGATGTTTATGGTTAGGTACAGTCGTGCAACGATTGTGCTTTTTTCGCAAATACGCTTTTTAAAAATCCTCCCCCTGCATTGCATCGATTATATGCATTTACATTTACATTTAAGTCATTTAGCAGACGCTCTTATCCAGAGCGATTTACAAATTGGTGCATTCACCTTATGACATCCAGTGGAACAGCCACTTTACAATGCAACGCAGGACACGCTAGATAAACTAGTAATATCAACCATGTGTAGTTAACTAGTGATTATGATTGATTGATTTTTATAAGATAAGTTTAATGCTAGCTAGCAACTTACCTTCTTACTGCATTCGCGTAACAGGCAGGCTCCTCGTGGAGTGAAATGAGGGGAAGGTGGTTATAGAGTTGGACTAGTTAAGGTTGCAAGACTGAATCCCGGAGCTGACAAGGTAAAAATCTGTAGTTCTGCCCCTGAACAAGGCAGTAAACCCACCGTTCCTAGGTTGTCATTGAAAATAAGAATGTGTTCTTAACTGACTTGCCTAGTTAAATAAAGGTGGAAAAAAATAAAAAATACAAAAAGTAAATTTTTTTATTTTATTTTAAATCAGACAAAAATCGGTGTCCAAAAATACTGATTTCAGATTGTTATGAAAACTTGATATCGTCCCTAATTAAATCGGCCCGTCCGATTAATCGGTCAACACATCACCCACCTTGAATCTGAGCAGAGATGGTCAGCAGTAACAAAATTGTTTAACCATAAACAAAAATGTTTAAAACCTGAATGTCTTACATTTTTCAAAGTATCCTAGCCAAAATACAACCATAGAAATGTTTAGGGAATCATTTGATAAGCCTTTCATATGCCATTAAAACCAGCATTATCCTCATGTTCTTTTAGTTTTCAAATCAACTATGTCATCTAGAAGCCATAGACAATACTAGTCATATTAGTATCCCATGCTAGTTGATGCATCTTCAGATCTCCCCCTTTCTTAAATTTCTAAAGGATATTTTCATCTCTGTCATGTGAAACCACTTGCACAAGTGGTGCGCTTTTGAGAACAGTGTTTAACCGCTAATAGCATTTTGGAACATTTGCATGTAGCTAAAAAGGTCTGATCGGTTGCATCAGAGACTCACTGCTTATACAATATATACAGTTGAAGTTTACATACACCTTAGCCAAATAAATTTAAACTCTGTTTCACAATTCCTGACATTGTATCCTAGTAAAAATTCCCTGTCTTAGGTCAGTTAGGATCATCAACTTATTTTAAGAATGTGAAATGTCAGAACAATAGGAGAAAGAATGATTTCAGCTTTTATTTATTTCATCACATGTGCTTCACAGTTGGGATGGTGTTCTTCTGCTTGCAAGCCTCCCCCTTTTTCCTCCAAACATAACAATTGTCATAATGGGTAAACAGTTCCATTTTTGTTTCATCAGACCAAAGGACTTATCGCCAAAAAGTACGATCTTTGTCCCCATGTGCAGTTGCAAACCATTGTCTGGCTTTTTTTGGCGGTTTTGGAGCAGTGGCTTCTTTCTTGCTGAACGGCCTTTCAGGTTATGTCGATACAGGACTCGTTTTACTGTGTATATAGATACTTTTGTACCCGTTTCCTCCAGCATCTTCACAAGGTCCTATGCTATTGTTCTGGGATGGATTTGCACTTTTCGCACCAAAGTATGTTAATCTCTAGGAGACAGAACGAGTCTCCTTCCTGAGCGGTATGACGGCTACGTGGTCCCATGATGTTTATACTTGCGTACTATCGTTTGAACAGATGAACGTGGTACATTCAGGCATTTGGAAATTGCTCCCAAGGATGAACCAGACCTGTGGAGGTCTACATTCCGAGGTCTTGCCTGATTTCTTTTGATTTTCCCATGATGTCAAGCAAAGAGGCAGTGAGTTCGACGGTAGGCCTTGAAATACAGTTATACATCCAATTGACTCATATTAGGCTAATTGACATATCAGAAGCTTCTAAAGCCATGACAATTTTCTGGAATTTTCCGAGCTGTTTAAAGGCACAGTCAACTTGGTGTATGTAAACTTCTGACCCACTGGAATTGTGATACAGTGAATTATAAATTAAATAATCTGTCTGTAAACAATTGTTGGAAAAATTACTTGTGTCATGCACAAAGAAGATGTCTTAACCGACTTGCCAAAACTATAGTTTGTCAACAAGAAATTTGTGGAGTGGTTGAAAAATGAGTTTTAATGACTCCGACCTAAGTGTACGTAAACTTCCGACTTCAACTATATACAGGGGGGCCAAAAAGTATTTAGTCAGCCACCAATTGTGCAAGTTCTCCCACTTAAAAAGATGAGGCCTGTAATTTTCATCATAGGTACACTTCAACTATGACAAACAAAATGAGGAAAAAAAATCCAGAAAATCACATTGTAGGATTTTTAATGAATTTATTTGCAAATTATGGTGGAAAATAAGTATTTGGTCAATAACAAAAGTTTCTCAATAAAATGTTATATACCCTTTGTTGGCAATGAAAAACGTTTTCTGTAAGTCTTCACATTGTTTTCACACACTGTTGCTGGTATTTTGGCCCATTCCTCCACGCAGATCTCCTCTAGAGCAGTGATGTTTTGGGGCTGTTGCTGGGCAACACGGACTTTCAACTCCCTCCAAAGATTTTCTACGGGGTTGAGATCTGGAGACTGGCTAGGCCACTCCAGGACCTTGAAATGCTTCTTACGAAGCCACTCCTTTGTTGCTCGGGCGGTGTGTTTGGGATCATTGTCATGCTGAAAGACCCAGCCACGTTTCATCTTCAATGCCCTTGCTGATGGAAGGAGGTTTTCACTCAAAATCTCACGATACATGGCCCCATAAATTCTTTCCTTTACATGGACCAGTCGTCCTGGTCCCTTTGCAGAAAAACAGCCCCAAAGCATGATGTTTCCACCCCCATGCTTCACAGTAGGTATGGTGTTCTTTGGATGCAACTCAGCATTCTTTGTCCTCAAAACACGACGAGTTGAGTTTTTACCAAAAAGTTATATTTTGGTTTCATCTGACCATATGACATTCTCCCAATCTTCTTCTGGATCATCCAAATGCTCTCTAGCAAACTTCAGACGGGCCTGGACATGTACTGGCTTAAGCAGAGGGACACGTCTGGCACTGCAGGATTTGAGGTTTTTTTTTTAACGCTTTTTTAAAAATGTGGCTAACAAGTGGCAAAAAAGTTACAGGTCAAGGCCTAGACTAGCTATAGAAGACCTGTTGGCCATTGAAGGAGACTGCCATTTTAGTTCAAAAAACAACACTGACAGAAATACTGTTAGATTAAAACAACATTCGATTAGATATATTAGTGTTGAATAAAGACACTTGTTAGGCTACTTGTGACAGTAATATAGGTTCACAAATGATTGATGTATATTAGTTACTCCTTCTTATGCAGCACACTTATAATGTTATCATGATAATGTGGTATGCCAGATTGCAAAACATGGAAAATTCCACCTGCCAACTGGCTATTCCTCCATCCATCCAACCACAGGAATCTCAAGGGAGAGCTGAGGATATTCATCACATTGTCCTAAAAGCTGCCAAAAACAACTGCCAAAACTAAAAACAGAAGAGAATCTAGTCAGTTATGAAACTTCCTTGATAAGATGATCATTCTGACCCTCTGTTCCTAACAGGGGGTCATGTGCCTCAGTGCCTAGGGAATGTTCCTGTGTGTGACTGAGTTTTACCTGAGACTCCAGGCAGGTTAAGTTTAATCCTCTCCAGGGGTTCAGAAAAAGCAGGGTCTGGGCAGGAGATGACGGGCATCTTTGCGGACAAATCCAACCGGTTCTGCTCAGCCACTGCCTTCCCTGATTGGCTCTGCTTGAGCTGTCTCCGCCTCTTCAGCCTGAGGTTATGGACAAAGAGGGCAATTTGTTTACTCAGGCTTATAAACATTTTATTTATTTTGCTTGCTCACTCTCTCTACCTCCCTCTCGCTCTCTGCTCCCCTTTTCCCTGATTAACCATTGATAGGTCAGGCGATGACGTCATGGCATCTTCCACCCCTGCCTAGGTTCATTAACAGGTGAAGCTAGAACAAAGCTAGTCACCCAGTGTACATAGGGATAGTGCTAGGCCTATGGGACTGACTCACAGGTTGTAAACAAGGCCCAGGCAGTGTAGGCACAGTATAGAAAGTTGGAAAGAGAGAGATGAGATAGGAAAGTCAACATTCAAGGAAAACCAATGCTGTACAGACAAAAGGATGTGTGAAAATGAAGAAGCTGAGAGATAGAGGAGAGCATCTCTAATGGAGGAGCACTGGATCAATACATTTGGAGACACGAGACAAAAGGATACAGCGCTGCTCTTTTATTAATAGCTTCTCTGTAAATACGGATACTGCAGAGCAACCGACATCTAGTTTCAGGATTTCACCAGCAAAATGCCGGACCACCATCCTGTTTCACACAGAGACATTTCCACAAGCGGAATGTATAGATTTCCTTCGGCGCTCTACCATTTTGTCCCACTCTTGCTTTTTCTCTATCCTGGTTACAGAGAAATGTTAGACCTGCCTGTGTACCCACTCAAGCACAACCACAGATAATGCAAAACAAACAACTCTTCCAAAAACAACAGCAACAGGACAGACAGAGCCAGGCTCTCATACTTCCATTATTATATACCTGCATACCACTGCTGGCTTGCTTCTGAAGCTAAGCAGGGTTGGTTCTGGTCAGTTCCTGGATGGGAGACCAGATGCTGCTGGAAATGGTGTTGGAGGGCCAGTAGGAGGCACTCTTTCCTCTGGTCTAAAAAATATCCCAATGCCCCAGGGCAGTGATTGGGGACACTGCCCTGTGTAGGGTGCTGTCTTTCGGATGGGACGTTAAAACGGGTGTCCTGACTCTCTGAGGTCATTAAAGATCCCATGGCACTTATCGTAAGAGTAGGGGTGTTAACCCCGGTGTCCTGGCTAAATTACCAATCTGGCCCGCAAACCATCATGGTCACCTAATAATCCCCAGTTTACAATTGGCTCATTAATCCCCTGTAACTATTCCCCAGGTCGTTGCTGCAAATGAGAATGTGTTCTCAGTCAACTTACCTGGTAAAATAACAGATAAATAAAAAATATAAAAAATTACTACTGGGTTCCTCATGCTTCAGCTACTTACAGGGATAAAAAAAACATGTTATAAACAATAGTAATAATGTCAAAATCAACCGGGACCGGCTTTTGGGCCATCATGTGACTGTCTAAGTCCTGGAGGCCATATGACAAAATTTGGTGACATAACAGGCAGCCATTTCACAGTGCCTCTTACGATCACAAGCACTCCGCAATCCTGAATGGCCTTTGCACCCTGCTCAGTGGACAGGAAGAGAGGGAGAGCAGGAGATGCTAGCTGAGGCGGTGTGGTCAAAAGAAACAAGAGGTCCTTCCTCCCTCCATGTTCCCGCTCCTCAGGCTATACAGTCTCCTCTCCATGCAATACTGAGGTTATTAGCCTAGCACTAGTCTAAAAGGTATGGGATGCATCTCGGAGACACAGCAGAGGGATGTAACGAGTGCACCTATCAACGTGTTGTCAGCCTGCACTTGAGACTATGTACAGTTGAGTCAGAAGTATATATATATATATACATACATACACACACACACACACACACACACACCTTAGCCAAATACATTTAAACCCAGTTTCACAATTCCTGACGTTTAATCGGAGTAAAAATTCCTCATCTTAGGTCAGATAGGATCACCACTTTATTTCAAGAATGTGAAATGTCAGAATAATAGTAGAGAGAATAATTTATTTAAACTTTTATTTCTTTCATCACATTCCCAGTGGGTCAGACGTTTACATTAGAGGTCGACCGATTATGATTTTTCAACGCCGATACGGATTATTGAAGGGACAAAAAAAGCCGAGACCGATTAATCAGCCGATTTTTGTAATAATGACAATTACAACAATACTGAATGAACACTTATAGTTTAACATAATACATCAATAAAATCAATTTAGCCTCAAATAAATAATCAAACATGTTCAATTTGGTTTAAATAATGCAAAAACAAAGTGTTGGAGAAGTAAAAGTGCAATATGTGCCATGTAAAAAAGCTAACGTTTAAGTTCCTTGCTCAGAACATCAGAAAGCTGGTGGTTCCTTTTAACATGAGTCTTCAATATTCCCAGGTAAGAAGTTTTAGGTTGTAGTTATTATAGGAATTATAGTACTATTTCTCTCTATTCCATTTGTATTTCATATACCTTTGACTATTCTTTTGTCACTTTAGTATTGCCAGTGTAACAGTATCGCTTCTGTCCCTCTCCTCGCCCCTACCTGGGCTCAAACCAGGAACACAATCGACAACAGCTACCCTCGAAGCATCGTCATCCATCGCTCCACAAAAGCAGCGGCCATTGCAGAGCAAGGGGAACAACTACTTCAAGGTCTCAGAACGAGTGACGTCACCGATTGAAACGCTTTTAGCGCGCACCCCGCTAACTAGCTCGGGAGTTGATAGGCTTGAAGTCATAAACAGCTCAATGCACAGCCAAGAGATGCTGGCAAACACACAAAAGTGCTGTTTGAATGAATGCTTAAGAGCCTGCTGCTGCCTACCACCGCTCATTCAGACTGCTCTATCGAATATCTAATCATATACTTAATTATAATACAACACAGAAATACAAGCCTTAGGTCACTAATATGGTCAAATCCGGAAACGATCATTTCAAAAACAAAACATTTATTCTTTCAGTGAAATACGGAACCGTTCCGTATTTTATCTAATGGGTGGCATCCATAAGTCTAAATATTCCTGTTACATTGCACCACCTTCAATGTTATAATTTTGAAAAATTCTGTCAAATTAGTTCGCAACGAGCCAGGCGGCCCAAACTGTTGCATATACCCTGACACTGCGTGCAATGAACGCAAGAGAAGTGACACAATTTTCCCAGTTTAATATTGCCTGCTAACCTGGATTTCTTTTAACTAAATATGCAGATTTAATAATATATACAGTATATCACAAAAGTGAGTACATCCCTCACATTTTTGTGTATTTGAGTATCTTTTCATGTGACAACACTGAAGAAATTACACTTTGCTACATTGTAAAGTAGTGAGTGTACAGCTTGTATAACAGTGTAAATTTGCTGTCCCTTTAAAATAACTCAACACAGCCATTAATGTCTAAACCGCTTGCAACAAAAGTGAGAACACCCTTAAGTGAAAATAGAGCAGTCGGTCTGTAAACAATTGTTGGGAAAATTACTTGTATCATGCACAAAGTAGATGTCCTAACCAACTTGCCAAAACTATAGATTGTTAACAAGACATTTGTGGAGGGGTTGAAAAACCGAGTTAATGACTTCAACCTAAGTGTATGTAAACCTCCGACTTCAACTGTGTGTATGGGTGTCATATTTCACCATGATGCAGAAATCCAATTTGAATGTGCACAGCATCCCAGTCCGCTTGTCTGTGTGTGAGCGTTGACGGATGACTCCACTGCATCAGTGCAAGTATCAGGTGTACCCAGTGTAATGAGGGCCAGATGGCTACAGAGCACTACTCCGTGTTCACATCGTAAGTCAGAGTACGCAGACAGAACAAGTAGACAGTGCGCAAGATAAGGAGAGGTCTGATTTCCAATTGTTATGAAAACTTGAAATTATTCGGCCGTTCCGAGTAATCGGTTGACCTCTAGTGTGTGTACAGTACCATTCAAAAGGTTTGGACACACACTCATTCACTCATTCTTTATTTTTACTATTTTCTACATTGTAGAATAATAGTGAAGACATCAAAACTATGAAATAACACATATGGAATCATGTAGTAACCAAAAATAGTGTTAAACACATCAAAATATATTTTAGGTTTTTCAAAGTAGCCACCCTTCGCCTTGACAGCTTTGCACTCTTGGCATTCGCTCAACCAGATTCATGAGGTAGTCACCTGGAATACATGTCAATTAACAGGTGTGCCTTGTTAAAAGTTTGTTTGTGGAATTTCTTTCCTTCAAAATGCGTTTGAGCCAATCAGTTGTGTTGTGACAAGGTAGAGGTGGAATACAGAAAATAGCCCTATTTGGTAAAATACCAAGTCCATATAATGGCAAGAACAGCTCAAATAAGCAAAGAGAAACAACAGTCCATCATTACTTTAAGACAATCCGGAACATTTCAAGAACTTTGAAAGTTTCAAGTGCAGCCGCAAAAACAATCATGCACTATGATGAAACTGGCTCTCATGAGGACCACCACAGGATATGAAGACCCATAGTTACCTCTGCTGCAGAGGATAAATTAATTAGAGAGTTACCAGCTTCAGAAATTGCAGCGCAAATAAATTCTTCACAGAGTTCAAATAACAGACATCTCAACATCAACTGTTCAGAGGAGACTGCGTCAATCAGGCCTTCATGGTCGAATTGCTACAAAGAAACCACTACTAAAGGACACCGATAAAAAGAAACTTGCTTGGGCCAAGAAACACAAGCAATGGACATTAGACCGGTGTTAATCTGTCTTTTGGTCTGTCTTTTTGGTACAAATTAGATGTTTGGTTCCAACCGCTCTGTCTTTGTGAGATGGAGAGCAGGTGAACGGATGATCTCCGCATGTGTGGTTCCCACCGTGAAGCATGGAGGAGGTGTGATGGTGCTTTGCCCGTGACACTGCTGGTGATTGATTTAGAATTCAAGGCACACTTAACCAGCATTGTAACCACAGCATTCTGCAGCGATATGCATATTCCACCTGGTTTGCGCTTAGTGGGACTATCATTTGTTTTACAACAGGAACATGACCCAACACACCTCCAGGCTATGTAAGGACTATTTGACCAAGAATGAAAGTGATGAAGTGCTGCATTAGATGACCTGGCCTCCATAATCAACAGACCTCAACCCAATTGAGATGGTTTGGGATGCGTTGGACCGCAGAGTGAAGGAAAAGCAGCCAACAAGTGCTCAACATATGTTGAAACTCCTTTAAGACTGTTGGAAAAGCATTCCAGGTGAAGCTGGTTGAGAGAATGCCAAGAGTGTGCAAAGCTGTCATCAAGGCAAAGGGTGGCTACTTCAAATAATCAAAAATATATTCTGATTTGTTTAACACTGTCTATTTCATAGTGTTGCTGTCATCACTATTGCTCTACAATGTAGAAAATAGTACAAATAAAGAAAAACGCTTGAATGTGTAGGTGTCCAAACATTTGACTGGTACTATGTGTAATAATATATATAATACACACAATTCGATCCTATGTATTCTACAGATATACTGCCCTATGTACATAGATATGGAACTCAGGTCATTTTAATAATGCTTACACTGTTTTACCCATTTCATATTTATATACTGTATTATAGGCCTATCCTAATCAACTATTTCTGTACATATACTATTCTATCCTACATATTTTTAAGATATACATATTCTATCCACATACTGTCTATACCTACCATTAAATACATAGTTATACTCCGGACTCTGACATTGCTCATCCTAATATTTATATATTCCTTAATTCAATTATTTTACTTTCAGGTGTGTGTACTGTTATGAATTGCTAGATATAACTGCACTGTTGGCGCTAGGAACACAAACATTTCTCTACACCCGCAAAAACATCTGCTAAATGTGTTTGCGACTAATACAAATGTAATTGAACACAACGTGACAAACAACAGCATAATCGGAGGTCAGTCAGTGCTGTCACGCTGTGCACACAGTGAAGGACAACATAGTTGCCACATCCTGGTAACACAGGCCGTCTCGGAAAAGACAACGCTAAAACAATTTGGCCTAGACACAGAAACAACTTTCACTTACCTGGAAAAGTATCCAGGCTTCCTCTCCCTCTTCTCCATCAGTGCAGTGGTCTACAGCTTCATGCACCCCAACACATACACACTGAGCAGAACTTGAAGACTATCCCTTCTGCGCTCCTTTCCTCTTCGCACGGCACTCTTCCTTATCCTAAGGGAGGAGAGAAATGAATGAAGAGAATTATCTGATTAACTGCGTTGGCTGCAGCAGTGTACCAAATAGCAAGCAAACGACTCCACCAGACTGTTAGAACAAGCTGAGTGATAGCTAATGCCACAAGCCCATCAGCTTAAGTGTAGAGCTGAAAGCATATCGAATGAGCATTTGGCAAATGAGCGCATGTGCCAATTGAATCTCTGATTACGTAGGCCTACATATCCAAATACTTATAAAGTATGGATTTCAGCAGACAAAAAGCGTACAAACAAGTACACGATAAGGGTTTAAGAATTTTTGAAGCGTCGCCTGCGTAGTGACTCGAGTCAGAGGTTTATTTCAAAAACGGGTCTGCGCTCTATTCCATGGAGGAGTTTAGGTACGGGCAGCAGGTAGCCTAGTGGTTCGAGCGTTGGACTAGTAACCGAAAGGTTGCAAGATCGAATCCCTGAGCTGACAAGGTAAAACATCTGTCGTTCTGCTCCTGAAAACGGCAGTTAACCCACTGTTACTAGGCCATCATTGAAAATAAGAATTTGTTCTTAACTGACCTGCCTAGTAAAATAAAAAATAAAATAACTTGACTAGGGTGAATCACTGCAACAGCTCACAATTACAACCTTGGCAAATGGCTTGTAGTAACTCTGAGCAACTGCATTTCTAAAACGGGCATCTCTGAAGTATTCTGTAACCAACAATACACTCCTTATGTCAAAAGTAAGGAGTGGCATGTAAACGTTAACAGAATAGCAACTGAGAAAATCGGGTTGATGGAAAATGGCATCCCTTGAGAGGGCAAGAACAAGATGCAAGTCAGTAGAATTGTAGTATTATCATAAGGAGACATGTACTTGGATTATGGAGGAGGAATGGAGGGAGGAAGACAGGAGGTCAGAGGGAGGAAGAGGGTGAGCTTGAATCGGTAAAAAAATGGCAGAAAAAAAAGGGAGATTGTGTAATAAAGAAGAAATGTCTGAAAGTGTAAGCAGAGTGAGCTGTACACCGGCTCAAAGACAGGAGGAAACATTTGAGTGAGTGAGGGCGAAGTATCAGAGGTGGTAGGTGTAGTGAAGTTCTCAAAGCACAAGGCTTGCATCGAGCATTGGTCACAAGCATTTCGCAAACACTCGCATTAACATTGCTATGTGACCAATAAAATTTGATTTGAGATAAAAAAAAAGTGAGTCTGTGACAAGTGAAGTGGACTCTTGCCTTTTGGCTGATCCATTTGAGGTTTCAGTGTGGGTGAAACCAGAGTTGGGTGCTGTGGAATCGGTGAAAATAACCAGAAGTGGTCTTGTGATAATTGTTTGTGTTTCTGCTGGTCAGATGGAGCAGGTTCTCCGTGTTAAAACAAATGGGGACAAGAGATGTGAATTGTTTTGCTCTCAAGGAGTGATTACTGGGGTAGCAGTAAATGTGAAAGTTGACCAACTGAAGGGGAAGATTCTCTGTTTGTTATGCTCGCCGTTTGGTGCGACGCAGACAGGGTGGCGTGAGCGGTGAAACAGAAGAGTCATTGTCTGTTCTTTTGAGTTTTGATGTTGTCTTTGCCTGACAAAAGTGATGTTTTGACTGCAAAGCTGTCATCAAGGCAAAGGGTGGCTACTTTGAAGAATCTCAAATATAAGATATTTAGATTTGTTTAACATTTTTTTGGTTACTACATGATGATTCCATATGTGTTATTTCATAGTTTGATTTATTCACTATTATTCCACAATGTAGAAAATAGTACAAATAGAGAAAAACCCTGGAATGAGTAGATGTTATCCCATACAAGCTTTTGTGCAGAATACATTTCGTTGTTACAGGTGTCAAGCACATGGGCATGTGGCAGCAGTGTGTATGAGGGAGGTTCCTAGGTGTGAGAAGTGTGCAGAAGGGCATGAGACAAAGGAATGTGTAGCATTGGGGAAAGTTGTGGTATGTGTTAATTGTAGGCTTGCCCATGGCGTCCAGGGTTAGAGTAGTGCAGAAGTTGTCGTGTGCTACAGTAAGATGGGATTTTTAGTGTTTATAGCAATGGTTATCAACTGTACTGCAGGGATGGAACTTAGGTCACAGAAAATTGAGGTTGTGGTGGCAACTGCAGAGAGGTATTTGGGTGTAGGAGACTTGAGGTCAAAAGAGTTATAGGGTGTGCTGAGTGGGTGTGTCTGTCCTTTCAGGCTTTTGGACTGAGGTAGGACTAGACCGATTGAAATAGTAGAGTAGGGTGATGGAGTTAAGTAAGTGTAGGGTTAGGTGATGGATTGTTTGTTTATTTACTCTTTTTTTTTGAGGGGGAGAAAGTATAAGGGAGGTATACTCCAGTCTAGTAGGTGGCGGTAATGCAACATTTATGCCAACTTCCGTTAAACCTCATCAACTGGGTACTGGACTTCCTGACGCGACGCCCCCAGGTGGTGAGGGTAGGTAACAACATCTCCAACCCGCTGATCCTCAACACTGGGGGCCCCACAAGGGGGCGTTTCTAGTTGTGGAATTACTCGTTGGTTATTACTGCATTGTCGGAACTAGAAGCACAATCATTTCGCTACACTCGCATTAACACCTGCTAACCATGTGTATGTGACAAATAAAATGTGATTTGATTTGAAGAACAGATTCGATTAACAGAGAAGGCAACCTGGGAATCTCTGTAAACCTTGAACTGTTATGTTATTTAACTAGGCAAGTCAGTTAAGAACAAATTATAATTTACAACGACGGTCAACACCGGCCAAAACTAGTTAACGTTAGGGACTTTACAATAACTGCATATCGATGTCTGTAACAGGTGCAGCAGAAATTAAACAGCCAACATTGAGCCTTTCGATATCAGTAGACAAAATAGATCTAACGTAAAACAAAGTTAAACAGCAACACGACAACAACAAAAATGAGCTAGCTAATTTAGCTCTAATCTACCTTTCAATTAACCGTTAGCTTGCTTGTTGGGTTTATAATGAGAGCTAGTTATGTAGCTAGTCAATATATTTCGTAGTTAGTTCAGTCATGCTAAAGCTAGCTACTTAACGTTTACCCACCTTTCTGAATCCTGCTTTTCTTGCTTAACGTGTTCCTGGCAGTGATGCAGCATAACGGAGATTTCCCGATGACTATGGATGCAACCGGAGTCTGTTGTATGTCTGCATGAACGTATGCTGTCTGCAAAACTGGAGAATTATCTACGCAGACGGGACAAGGTCCACACAAGACAACACTGACAGCTGATGTCATCACAGACAGTTTGTTTATAGTAACAAAGGCGGAGAAAAAAAAAGATGGATTCAGTAGCGTGGTTCACAATGTTTACTTTTTTAACGTTAATTACGACTTGCAAATAGTGGACATGCATAACACCATTAAAATATATTATCTAAGCTAGCTATGTGCAACCATGCATTTTCATAATTCTAAATAACGCAAATACGACCAGTACTGACATATGTTCTATAACAAAGGACACGCACGTCCTCAGATGGGAGGCAGGTGAGCCCATGCTAGCCAATAAGACGGTAGATGTGTGTTACAACTTCGACTTAGTCGTTTATTTTCCTTCTCCATATTTGCCGAAATGCCACGTGCATCCACTTATGTCAGCGCATTAGTAACAACCTAACCAAATGAGGCTCACGTAGAAAATTTGCAATTACATTTTTGGGTACAAACCCTCTTCGATGAAGTTTAACCGCGGTTGGCATCCAAAACATGTTGTATTATCGCCACCTACTAGACTGGAGTATAAAAAAACAGCCATTACCCAATCATCTAACACTACACTCAAATTATAATACATATCATACTCCACTATTTTAATCTATTTAGGCCTACTTCAGGCCAACAGCCTGAAAGGATGGGACACCACTACTTTTTTACATGTATTTGTTTTATTATTTATTGAATATTCGAAAAACATACAATATACTTGCAGTGAAGCCGCTCAATAACTACATCATACCAGTCATCCAACAGATTCCCATTCAGAGCGACACACAGAAGCATCCAGGGTCAATGCCCTGCTCAAGGGCATGTTGACCAATATACCACCAGGCCAAAACCCGTGAACCAACAGCTGTCCCTCAATCATTCGAGATCTTTCAATTATGCTGTGAAGTTTAACATACATTTCAATCTATCTAATCGAATAGAATCCACAGATTGCGAGTTGAAGATAAATACTTTTACTAAAAGTATTAGTATATTAGTAATTGACTGACCCGGTCTCTTCAGATCTTCTAACAGTACTATTCCTAGGGTCAATTTTAGATCAATGCTATGCATTTTCAGCCATTCCTGAACCTGAGACCAGAAACAGGCTACCTGTGGGCAATACCAAAATAAATGGTCTATTGATTCTGTATCCTCACAACAAAATCTTCAGAGCTTCGATGATTTTATACCCCAAATATTCAACATTTTGTTGGTGGCAAGAATTCTATATAATAATTTTAGCACAAAGTCTTGAATCTTGTGTTTTATTTATCAACGCATACACCCTGTACCATGGAATCGGTACATCAAAAATCTCTTCCCTCAAATTCCTGGTCCTCAAATGAAACTGGTATACTTTCCTATTTATGCTATCTTCATTCCTCTACCAGTTTTGATCTTTTATATTGGGCAGACTGACCAGTTCCCTACCTCCTCCCGCTACCACCCACCTCCTCTATTTTGGGGGCAATGCTGTAATCAATTGGTTGTACTCTTGGATTGAGCAGACCTTTCCGTACAATTCTGATAACTCCATGAAGGACATAACTCTACCATGCCAATTTACAATATAATTTAAGAACAAAATACCCTTTTTAAACATCTTTCCCATAAATACAGGTATTTTATCAACCTGCACATTTGAGTTCAGCCATAACATCTTTTCAGGGGGATGAAATTGAAATTGTAGCCAGCTCTGCAATGCTTGCTTGAAAAAGAGAGTATCAAAGTATCATTTTCAATTAATCGAAAATGAGACGTGGCAATCTGCACAAAGGCAAAAAGGCCACTTTTAAACAATGGATGAGCTTTTCTTAGTAATCTACTTGAGAACCATTTAGGGTTCAAATTAAACTTTTGAATTAATGAAGCTTTTAGAGAGAGGTTTAGTGCTTTTATATTTAATCATCTCAACCCACCCAATTCATATTCACTATACAGATAGACACGTTTTATTTTGTCTGCTTTAGCATCCCAGATAAAGCTAAATATTTTTTGCTCAAATAATTTGAAAAACGAATCATCAGGAGATTTTGTGATATGAATACCAAGTATGTCTACGTCACCATCAGCCCGTTTTATAGGTTAACTGTAGGGTAATGTAAAAGTTGTATTGTTCAAAGATACAATACAGTAGTACAATAGTAATCATCAACACCACTATTGATATAATCTAAAGTTCAGCTGTAGGTATCCTTCCCTGGTGGTCTAGTGGTTAGGATTCGGCGCTCTCACCGCCGCGGCCCGGGTTCGATTCCCGGTCAGGGAATCTACGTTTTGGTAGTGCTGCTTATTGTAGAATTTCTCATCTTATCTTTTGACAGTGCTAGTACCATAACTAACACATTCTTGATCATTGAAAAACGCGTACGATCCCCTTTACCCAGCGATGGATTTGGGTTCATTTTTTTGTTGTCTCCTTTTCAAATTTCACCGTTAGATGGCGGTCTAATCACAGCAATTGCTTCTCGGCTGAAATCAAAAGGCGTGGCGCTTGATGAGCTCATGAATTCAGTCATTATGAATGTCCCCTTGCTGTTATTCACAAACAGAAAGTTGCACAGTTGATATAATATGAAGTATGACCCAGCTTTTGATGACAATGAGCGCCATGATTTTACATTGGATTGTTGATTTTATAGACCTTGAATATCTAGGCCGGGGATGGGCAACTGGCAGCCAGCAGGCTGCAAGTCCCCATTTAAGGCCAAATGATCAATCGCCCCCGACCCCAATTTTCTTTTTTATAATAATACATATAAAATACCAGCCAGAAGTTTGGAAACACCTACTCATTCCAGGGTTTTCCTTAATGTTTACTATTTTCTACAGTGTAGAATAATAGTGAAGACATCACAACTATTAAATAACCCATATGGATTCATGTTGTAACCAAAAAAGTGTTAAACACATCAAAATATATTTTATATTTGAGATTCTTCAAAGTAGCCATCCTTTGCCTTGATGACAGCTTTGCACTCTCTTGGAATTCTCTCAACAAGCTGCACCTGGAATGTTTTTCCAATAGTCTTGAAGGAGTTGCCACATATTCTAAGCACTTGATGGCTGCTTTTCCTTCACTCTGCGGTTCATCTCATCCCAATCCATCTCAATTCGGTTGAGGTCAGGTGCTTATGGAGGCCAGCAAACCAGATGGGATGGCGTATTGCTGCAGAATGCTGTGGTAGCCATGCTGGTTAAGTGTTCCTTGAATTCTAAGTAAATCACTGATAGTGTCACAAGCAAAGCACCCCCACACCATTACACCTCCTCCTCCATGCTTCACAGTGGGAACCACACATGTGTAGATCATCCGTTCACCTACAGTTCTCTGCGTCTCACAAAGACATTGCAGTTGGAACCAAAAATCTCACATTTGGACTCATCAGACCAAAGGATAGATTTACACCGGTCTCATGTCCATTGCTTGTGTTTCTTGGCCCATGCAAGTCTCTTATTCTTATTGGTGTCCTTTAGTAGTGGTTTCTTGACAGCAATTCGACCATGAAGGCCTGATTCACGCAGTCTCCTCTGAACAGTAGATGTTGAGATTTGTCTGTTACCTGTGAAGCATTTATTTGGGCTGCAATTTCTGAGGCTGGTAACTCTAATGAACTTATCCTCTGCAGCAGAGGTAACTCTGGGTCTTCCTAGAGTTTCATCGTAGCGCTTGATGATTTTTGCCGACAACACTTGATGAAACTTTCAAAGTTCTTGACATTTGACTGACCTTCATGTCCTAAAGTAATGATGGACTGTTGTATCTCTTTGCTTATTTGAGTTGCTCTTACCATAATATGGGCTTGGTCTATCTTCTGTATACCACCCCTACCTTTTCACAACACCACTGACTGGCTCAAATGCATTAACTTTTAACAAGGCACACCTGTTAATTGAAATGTATTCCAGGTGACTACCTCATGA
Organism: Oncorhynchus gorbuscha; assembly: GCF_021184085.1. Taxonomy (NCBI): domain Eukaryota; kingdom Metazoa; phylum Chordata; class Actinopteri; order Salmoniformes; family Salmonidae; genus Oncorhynchus; species Oncorhynchus gorbuscha. The sequence continues at coordinate 56,982,636 of NC_060186.1, forward strand.
AGCTGGTTGAGAGAATTTCAACAGTGTACAAAGCTGTCATCAAGGCAAAGGGTGGATTTGATTTGTTTAACACTTTTTTGGTTACTACATGATTCCATATGTGTTATTTCGTAGTTGTGATGTCTTAACTATTACAGTTTTTCTCAATTGCTAAAACACTAAAACCCATTGGCTGAACAAAGTTCTCAGTTGCCTGGACTCATTTAGCTAATTATGCAGTCTGTTGTCAATACCTTAAACAATTTCACATGATAAAACACAATTTGCAGATCTCACTTAGACTTTTTAGCAAAACTCTAAACACATTCTCATTCTCAAAACACATTCTGCACTCTAATGCACATGTCATCCATACTGGTAAACACAAGTGGCACAATCAAATACAAATAGAGAACATATGTCATTGATTGAACACAACCACTCAAAATTGATTTAACCTGTTTCAAATGATGCAACAAAACCAATATAAGCCAGTTCAGAGAGCAAACAGGTTGTTGAAGGTGGGAAGGAGAAAGTCTGAGAATGGATACTGTAGTACAGTGCATTGTAGGCTGTATACTGTACAATGGATTAATTGTATGGCCCTGAACATTGTGCTTTCCATTTATTAACAGTACTGACTGCTCAATAGATTTTGACTGGTTGCAGGTTCATATCAACAAAGAACAAGAATTACAGTATCACAGAGACAAAGGACAAGTTTGTGAGATGCAGGGTACAGTACTGTAAAGAATAGGGGTACAAGGAGGAGGAAGAACAAAAAATAAAATTGCAAAGAGCAAAGCAGAGTAGTAATTTCTGATCAATTTTGAGCTACTATGATAGAACATGTTTTCGTTCATCAAAGGATAATGAGGGAAAAATGTGAATATTCTTTTTGATAAAAAAATCTCCCTGAGAATTGTATGTTTTGAACAATGTGTTTTCTATTTTTCAGTGTAGTGTTTACTGACTGCTTGAGAGTGTATATCATTTTGATCACTTTGTTTATGATTTGAGAGCAGTGTTTGGTTTTGAACACAGGTAAAACTGTCAGTCAGAGGTTATGTAAATAGTGCTTGAAGATGAGGTTTTGTGTTTAATGTTTTCAGGAAATGGAGCAAGGTTTCAGAAATTGTGTTTTAGCAATTGAGAAAAACTGTAATCTACTATGTAGAAAATACTACAAATAAAGAAAAACCTTTGAATGAGTAGGTGGGTCCAAACTTTTGATTGGTAAATGTATATTGTCATTTTTTGGGGAACTTAGTTGGTGTCTCAACTTACTGTTGGGAGTTACAATAGTACAATACAAAAGGTGTGATTTCAAAATGTGTTTGTGCATCAGCAGTTTTTATCTTGTTACGTCAGTCACTGCCAGTCACACAATTAGCCCATGTCAGCTACATTTCTTTAGATTGGTAAGTTAGTCTAGCCAGCTATCTAAACTTGTATCATGATCGAATTACCAAACTTTGTGGGGTCCACTGAATTTGTTAGTCACTCTCAGCAAGATAAAATGGGGCCGACAAAGAGGGCTGCCTTGCTTCTAGTCCTTAGGAAACTTTGCAGTATTTTGTTTTTTAGTGTATTATTTATTACATTGTTGTCCTAGAAAATCTTAAGTGTTATTACATACACATACACAGTAAAGACTATTGGATATCAGAGCGGTGTCAATTTACCAGCGCTACGACCAGTATTGAGCAGCTAGTAGCCTAGCAGTTAACAGCATTGGGTCAGTAATTTAAAAAACTTCAAATATTTCTCTCCACCCTTTTGCAAGATTTGTAGAAGTGCAGGAAAAAAGCTGTACAACTTGACATTTTTCTCTCCGCCCCATGGCAAAATGGGGCGGAGAGATTAGAATTTTATGAAATTAGTTAAAAAGTCAAACAATGACAAACTCCTAAATCACTTCAATCTCGTGAGTTTGAAATCATTGCCACAGCAGCAGTGTCTTCATTAGAGAGAGAGAGAGAGAGAGCGAGAGAGAGAGAGAGAGAGAGAGAGAGAGAGAGAGAGAGAGAGAGAGAGAGAGAGAGAGAGAGAGAGAGAGAGACCTAGGCCACAGTCAGTGAGAGAGTAGCCTTGAGACAGAGATTCCCTGTGTTTGTGGAACTTGGGTCTCAGAGCCCTCAGATTCTGGAGAGAGACGGAGACAGACAGTCGGCTGGCCATGCAGGTTTTAACCAGTTCCTGACTGCTATGTATCTTGGCAGTTATTTTGACAGCACTATCACAGAGGGGGGTTGGGGGAGATAAGCTGTCTAAGGAATCGCCATGGCGCCGGTGTGTCCCTTCCCCTTGCCGCTCAGACGGCCAGCCCCCTGACTGCAGCGGAGGATTGTGGGGGATCGTGGTAGGGAGCACGGTTTGTGTTGGCAAGACCCTAGGGCTCTGGGACTTTCTCTTCAAAAATCATACCATGCACCCCTACCTCCCTTGCCTGTCCACACCCTACAATAACCCCACCCCCGCCACCCGCCACCCACACACACCACACCACCAAAACCTCTCTCCCTGCCACCTTGTCAAGATTTAATTAATTAATTAACTCTTGAAATGCTCTCTCTTGCTGTTTGTCTCATGGCTCCAAACATGTGAGCACCTTAGGGGCAATTGAACCATAGTTTGTCTGCATGGAGATAAAGATGGGAAGTAGGGAGAAAGAGAGAGCGAAAGCCAGACCAGAACATAGCCCAACTGCATTGTAAGCAAACAGTACTAAAAAGACAAGGATGAGCTCCTGTAAACTTTTGACTCTTTGCTGAGTAATGCCTTCAAGATGTGGCCCCTACAGTACAGATGTGGGATCTTAATTTGACCCAATTTGCTAAAGCATGAAAGAATCCTGCAACAACAGGAAATTTTAATCATTATGTGGACTATATTTAATGGATATGATACATTTTAGCTTAGGGCAAATCAAGTCTAACATTTTTAAGTGGAAATTACATACTTACAAGCCTTTTTAAACCTTGAATACACTACAATTTTTAATTTCCTGCTGAGCAGAAAATTCTCATCAACAAAAGAGTGATCAAATTAAGATCCTACATCTGTATTCCGTTCAATAGTCTAAGCCCATCTCCCCTATAATCTCTCTCTGCCTCCCTAGTCTACACATGTCCACACACGGGTCATAAGAACAGTATACATACAGCTGGTCCTGTTGTGGGCTCTGATATTTGAATTTTACGGTACCATCCCACCAGGGCTCACAAACAGCTTGGTACCATTACAGAGCTAGCGTTTTAGGATTATTGCTTCGAAGGGAATACAGTATGAGATCAAAGCCATACATACACACACAGGAATTTATGTTGCAGGAGAGGAGTGGAGTTGAGTAAGGGGAGACAGGGGGACAAAAGGGCAAACGTAGCATCTTTTTAGAACTGAAAACAATGTTCTTTTATCATCTGGAATGATAGTTGATTGATAGAGGCATGTGATAATATAAAGGCACATTATGTTCTTTGGGGATTTTATTATGAAACCATCACATTTCTTCAATAAAGGATAGACAGAGAGAGATAAATGATGGAGAGGATGGGAAGAGAGGAAGACTTCAAAGCTTCTGTGCTGCTGTACATGGTTTTGAGACCGTGGAAAACTACCCCTGACATCTAAGTCTCAATTCTGAAAATGACCTTTATGCAAAGCATTATGTTATAGACACCAAGGTCTGGCCCAGGGAAGACAGACAGAAATGTTAACCTTGAAAATCTTTAAAATAATTTTCCTCAGACGTCACACTCACAGAGCTTAGACTACAGCCACTGATAACTTCAAGTACATTGTGGCAACAAGAGGCCAAAAAAACCTAAACAGACCAAAAAGAAATGTCACAAAGAGGACTGGGGTCACAATGTTACCATAATCATTCATACTCATAACCTCATTGCCAGTAAAGATTGTAGTAAAATGATTTAGTCTATGCATATTTCATAATATGCTTACAATCAGTATGTTGTGAATTGCTGTGAAATTATGTTTGTGTGAAATAAATCTATGAAAAAATTGCGTACTGATATGTATAATTAGTGTACTTTGTTTCTTGTACTTCTCCTAGGTAACACGCTAACCTAGTCAAGAGGGGATCAGGGAGAACCAATGACAAGGGTTTCTATTAAGACTGTTTGTGTGGCCCCACTTATCAACATAAACATACAACTGTGACAGATTTACTAGCGGTGTGTTCAGAGGTAATGAGATGTGATAGAGAGAGATGGAGTGAGATAAGAAGTCAAATACACAGTATTGTAGACCCTCAGTGAGAAAGAGAGAACACACTGCTAGTAAATATGCCATTAGAGCTAGAAAGAGAGGGAGGGATAAATGGCTTGAATAGATCAGATAAAACATAGTGGAAGCACAGGCCTGAGTGACACATGTGGAAGCCCTCATGGTGGGTGGGAGGCCTTAGTGGTCTGTAGGGAGCCACAGTGGTTTGTGGTGGGTCAGAGTAGTGTGAGAGGTAGTCTGTGATTGACCATAGTGGTCTTCTTCCCCCGGTGGTCTGGGAGTGTCCTGTCTGATGTGCCTCTGACTGATAAAGAGGGGCATCTCCTGGGGTCAGCAGGGGGTCAATGACCCCCACCCACTCTCCCACCAGACAGTCAGACTACCCACATAGATGTATAGAGAGAGAAGAACAAGGTGGGGAATATAGGCGGGTAAAGAGAGGGATGGCATAGACGGAGTGCATGGTAAAAGATAGAGATAGATAGAGAGATACCTCATCATAACAGATATAGATACAAGCCTACTGTATCCTGACATGTGACATGACCCCAAACGTCAATCTGCCAAACTTGCTGAAGCATTGCAGCATGTGACCTTTGACCCAGGAAGTAAACAATATTAATATATTAAATGTATATTGAATTCTACGCTGTACAGATTCCTTCCAGAGTGTAGTTCTTTGAAGTCTACCACAGGTGAGTGAGACATATTGTAGGAACTGTTGTGATGGTCCCACCCCCCTCAAATACAAAACATCAATATGAGGCGGAATTGTGGACTGTTGTGTTTAACTCTGGGTTCCGCTTCTAGTATTATTTGCTGAGTCATGTCTTGTATTTGTCTTGTATGATAACTGGCAATTCCCCGCCTGCACTTGAAAATATCCAGCCAAACACAGAGACAAAATAGGCACCCATAGGTAGACACACACACTCTCACACACCCATTGTTTCTGTATGTGTGTCAAGGCGTCTCGACGTGTCCCTCTGTGTTCTTGGTCACATGACGGTGGTGAAGCAATCAGAGCCATGCTGTTTACCCAGCTTATCAATGGTGTTGTAACAAGCATATGACACACAGACTCTGACCCCAGGATACACACACACACACATACTTACCACAGTGCACGCAAGCGCATAGGCATGTACACACACCTGTGGTGTTGTTCGGTTTGTTTCATATTTGACTGGACTAAGCTGCCTACAGGTCAATGATTTTTTTTTCAGTAGCTGGTTATGAAAAGACCATATTTTCCAGTGTGACAAATGAAGCCTGTAAACTCTGATGGCCCTAACCGTACAGACATCCTCAGCTATCTGGCTAATGTGAATGATCTAAAGCTACCAGACCTCCGCATGTCACTAATGATGCGTAACCTCATCCCCCATTTTTTTTAAAGGACCCAGTTCCACGTTCACTTTCCAGGAGAAAAAGTCCTGTACATCTGAATTCAGGTGTAAAACTACAGACTTGTCAACCGCTGGCTAGTAAACCACAGTCATAAATCCCTGCAGAGAAAATGAATTATCACTGGGTTTTGAATTTACTGCAGTAGAATAATTAATCTTTCCATGTAATGTAAAAGTAGTAGGTCAGGATTTACAGGTAACATAAGTGTGTACTTACTGTTTGTTTGAGTGTCTACATGTGTGTATACGTGCGTATGTCTGTCAACTCCTTGTGTTTGTGTGTCTGTGTTTGTGTGTGTGTTTGTGTGTACCCCCCACTCACACACTCAGACTCTGGCTAGTCAATCCTAGCGCCACATCACTCCATCATCACAGATATGCTTTGTGGGTAGATAGCAGGTCTGCTGGCTTACAAGATGTTTTGTCCAGCCTGTCATGTTTACTTACAATGATAAGCTATGATGGATCCCCCGCAAGCTATAGACGCCACAGCCCCACAGGCACACACGGACCGCTAAAACACACACACACACACACACACACATTACATATTGCAAGTCACCTCGTAGCCCAGAAGTCACATTCAGAGAGGAATGTCTTTGACAATGTTACATAATCCACTATACATTTCAGAGAGACACCATGCACCACACACACTCGCACACACACCTTTGTTATAGTGGTTATGATGTTTGGATGTTGTACTCTGTGATCTGTTAGTTGGCCTGCGTAATGTCAGTTTACTTTAGATTGGCGTGAGGCCAGGCGGGTCCGGGATCTGACCACAGACAGCCCATTCTAAATAAACCGACCAATTAAAAAGCCTAATGAGGCCCCTGCTTATCCTATCACACAGAGTGCATTGAGGGGGCACTTCAACAGGCAGAAAGAGGGTCTTAGAGGGTGGTGGATTCAGAGGTGACTAATCTTTATTCTTGTAATGCACACGTATGCCACGGATACCAAGTAGAGTTTATTAACATCGACTTGAGGATTTTGGGCAAAAGGAGACAAAAGCAATGCACGTGTAAATACAATACCATGTAAGCCCTGTCAAATCTAAACGGATCCTTTAGATGTCTGTTGCTAGTCATCGCAACAGATACAGTAGAAATTGAGGCCCAACGCCTAGAAAAATGTCAGAAACAGAACAAGAGAAGAAAAGGAGGCTATTCTGCTCCTCCAGTTCACCTCTTCTCTCCTCCCTTGCTTCCTCTCCTATGGTTCCCTCCTCTCTTTCTCTCACTTCTTCTACAATTATTTACACCCAAGGCCGCGGAGGCCGCTGACAAAGAGAGTGAGAGAGAACAAGGTGGAGGTGGAGAAGAGGAAATGAGCAGCTCTGAGACACAACTCCTTCCCTCTCTCCCCCTCTCTTTCTCTACCTCCCTGTTACCTCTTTCCACCTCCACCCCCTTTCTGTTTCTTTATCAATTGCTGCCTTTCCTCTCTTTTACTCTGTATTTTGACCTTCCCTCCCTCCTTCTGCCTCCCCCTCTGTATATTCTCTCCCTCTCTCCGGCTAGCTGTTCAAGGCCACACTTCTCTTCCTCCTCCCTGTTTGTCTGAAAAGGTCAGAGGGACTGATACAGTACCAGGGCAACCGTTACAAATCTTTCCCCTTATCGAGGACAACACACAGATAACATTGTCTCCGTTCGCTCATCCGACAGATCCATCTCCGAAAACATCTCCCGGACCCAAAGACCCGGACGGAGCTGGGCCTGAACATATGGAGAGACTGAGAGATTGATGTTCTCACTCCTTTCACTGAGGAGAAAGGAGTGTAATGATGGGAGACAGAAAATACTGTGAGGCTTTGTAGAAGACTGTTTCAGTGTTCAGTTGATTAGGACTTGTGAGATAGGCACTGAAAAGATTAAGGACAGTGCATAAGTTGTTAATTGCAAGCACCTCCTTGTGTGAAAGTGTGTATTTGGGGAGGATTGCACCTGCAAGTAATGACGTGAGATTTTGCCACTTTCACCTTAACCTCCCACTACCCGTCTCTCTTTGCAACTTGCACCTGTTAACCCCCCTCCCAACAAACACACACACAGTCTCTCTCCATTCTTCAACATTTCTAACATGACAATAGCCATACCCCAGCTCAGGGCTAAGTACCTCCTTAACCCAGCAGTCTCCAGCGATTTATATCCCAGTATAATTTATGTGTGTATAACGACACAAGGCGAGACCCAGATGCAGACACGGGAGGCAGTTGGCTTGAGCTCTGATATTTATTATAGCCCAAGGGGTAGGCAAAAGACAGGTCGGGGACAGGCAAGAGTTCATAACGAAGTCAGAGTCCAAAACGGTACAGGGCGGCAGGCAGGCTCGAGGGCAGGGGCAGGCAGAATGGTCAGGCAGGCGGGCTCAGAGTCAGGACAGGACGGTGTGAGAACCAGGTGGACGAGAAAAAGAGAGACGGGAAAAAGCAGGGCCAGGAGAAAACCTCTGGTTGACTTGGCAACAAGACGAACTGGCACAGACAGACAGAAAACACAGGTATAAATACCCAGGGGATAATGGGGAAGATGGGCGACACCTGGAGGGGGGTGGAGACAAGCACAAGGACAGGTATGTGACAGTATGTCTGTGCTGTCAGGGTGTGACAGTCTGTGCACGGTGAAGATAGCTAGCCCTAGAACTGCACAGGCAGAACTGCACCTCCACGGCCACACAGGCTTTTACAGAGATGCATATGAGCTGAGCCCTGACAGAATAAGTACCCTTTCTTTTTTATCACTCTAAATGATGACGTGTTTAATAGTTAAGACATTGCTAGTTATGTAATAAAAATATTCATCATTGCTTTTTGTTTTCGTGTGTGTGTGATTTTTGATAACACTGCAGAGAGTGTGTGTTGAGAGGTTCAGACGGAGAGCATAGAACTCGAAGTGACATGTTCAAAGGATTTTGCTATGCAGGGAGCTTGTATATTTTTGTACGTGGACCAGCCCATACCCTGGTACTGGCTCTATTGACAGACACACTGGACCAGCCCATACCCTGGTACTGGCTCTATTGACAGACACACTGGACCAGCCCATTCCCTGGTACTGGCTCTATTGACAGACACACTGGACCAACCCATTCCCTGGTACTGGCTCTATTGACAGACACACACTGGACCAGCCCATACCCTGGTACTGGCTCTATTGACAGACACACTGGACCAGCCCATACTGGCTCTGACAGTACTGGCTACTGGCTATTGACAGACACACTGGACCAGCCCATTCCCTGGTACTGGCTCTATTGACAGACCCATTCCCTGGTACTGGCTCTATTGACAGACACACTGGACCAACCCATTCCCTGGTACTGGCTCTATTGACAGACACACACTGGACCAGCCCATACCCTGGTACTGGCTCTATTGACAGACACACTGGACCAGCCCATACTCTGGTACTGGCTCTATTGACAGACACACTGGACCAACCCATTCCCTGGTACTGGCTCTATTGACAGACACACTGGACCAACCCATTCCCTGGTACTGGCTCTATTGACAGACACACTGGACCTGCCCATACTCTGGTACTGGCTCTATTGACAGACACACTGGACCAGCCCATACCCTGGTACTGGCTCTACTGACAGACATACATTGGGCCAGCCCATACTCTGGTACTGGTGTGTGTGTTGTATGTGGTGGACGTGCAGGGTCAGTGGGTCGGGGAGGGCCCAGCCTCCTGGTTCCCACAGCCCAGAGGAGGCTGTCTCTCTCCCACTATCAGGGTCCGTCTCCGGCCCCCCCTGTCTCCCCTGCTCCCCCTGTCCCCCCCCATCCCCCTTGCTCCCTAGCCCCTGCCTGACGTCAGCCCTGGCCTGATAAGGGTGTCCAGTGGCCCGCAAGGAGAGGGGGATGGAGGGAGGTTACACTAACAGAGCCAGCCCTCTGGATAAGGCCCCAGACAGATAAGAAAGAGCAGTATGGAGCCCTATTGTTTCCACTGCTCCTCCTGTGGCTTCCATCTCTTCTCTCCTACTCTGTCTCTGTTCCTCACCTTCTCTATCGCTCTCTATTGCTTTCTATCACTCAATGTCTATCTCTCACTTGCTCTCTCCGTCTCTCTCTCCGTCTCTCTCTCCGTCTCTCTCTCCGTCTCTCTCTCCGTCTCTCTCTCCGTCTCTCTCTCCGTCTCTCTCTCCGTCTCTCTCTCCGTCTCTCTCTCCGTCTCTCTCTCTGTCCTGTATACGCTCATCCTTTCACAACAGGAATATTCCCTCTCTTATCGTGACGTACTTCCTATCTATCTCCGGATTGAAACACTTCTCTCCTCTCACTTCCTTGTTCTGTTGTTGTTGTCTTTTTCACTGTTTCGACATTAGGAGGAACAGCACTATAAGTGACAGGGGTGAGCCGTTTTTCATTCAATAAACTTTAATAAAGTGTCATGAAAGGTGAGAGGGCTTGCATTGCCAAAATATGTTCAACAAAAACAACAGTGACAACCATAAAACTACACAACCTCTCTATGTGTATCTCTACCACTCTCTCCTTCTCTTGCTCATCTCTCTGTCTTTAACCTGGTATCTGAACCCTACATGAACCCACCGTCTCATTGTCGTGAATCGATTGTTGTGCCTACATCAACCTCACCTCCACCTAACCCCATCACACTCTTACCCATACTTTACCTCTCTCTACACCCAAAACACACACACACTTCTGTCCCCGCTGCCTACCACGCAGTGTCGCCACTGAGGCCTACACTATCAGCATCTTATCTCTCTCTCTCTCTGTGTGTGTGTGTGTGTGTGTGTGTGTGTGTGTGTGTGTGTGTGTGTGTGTGTGTGTGTGTGTGTGTGTGTGTGTGTGTGTGTGTGTGTGTGTGTGTGTGTGTGTGTGTGTGTGTGTGTGTGTGTGTGTGTGTGTGTGTGTGTGTGTGTGTGTGTGTGTGTGTGTGTGTGTGCTGTTCACTCTCCAGGCCCGGGCTAGCGGACTTTGGCCATTGCTTATCACTGGGAGAGGTCCTGGGGTCTGCCTGGGATCCCTGTGCCTCAACCACTAAAAATACACCTTTGATAAACCACACACATACGCAGAAGGCAGGGCAACTCCCCTCGATACATAGGTTTATGGAGTGGCTGTGATGAGCTGTCAATCAGCAGCTAGATTAATACAATTGGCCACCATGTGAATGGTGGGTTGGCCCAGCAGTGTGCGGTGAAAGTGATCATGAGGCACATCATGGTATTGTATCATAAACAGGCAATCAAAGCTTAAGTGGTATTTCAACTATTACTCACACCAAAGACAGCATTAGAAAATTAATTATTGTGCTGTATAAAAAGCTTTAAAACAAGGGAGGTTATTCCAACGGGGAAAAGGACTCCTCTAGAATTCAGCAGTGTAGTATTGTAATTAATTATCCGGTGTTTGAAGTGTGTTTACATAGCTCTTATAATGGTGTGACTAAACTCCTATTCAGCACAATTTATCACACATGAGAAGCTACAGCTGGAGGACTAAGTTAATTATTTAGTCAAAGACACACTCCGGGATAACAGAGTATGCACAGACCTATGTCTCTCCCTCCCGACTCCCTAGCCCAAATTGAACAAACAAAGTTAATCCACAAACACAACACAGATACCTAAAAATAACACACACCCGCTCATGCTCACTCATACACACACACACGCATCATAGTGAACGATTTTATGTTTTATTTGTCCAACAGAACTCCAATGTATTAGAATAGGGGTAGGAGAGAATTTAAAAAAAAATGTGAGGCAGAGTGAGAGAGAGAGAGAGAGAGAGAGAGAGAGAGAGAGAGAGAGAGAGAGAGAGAGAGAGAGAGAGAGAGAGAGAGAGAGAGAGAGAGAGAGAGAGAGAGAGAGAGAGAGAGAGAGAGAGAGAGAGAGAGAGAGAGAGAGAGAGAGAGAGAGAGAGAGAGAGAGAGAGAACCATATAGGACACATAGATACAACCTAGCTAGGTGTCTGCATTAGCATTGATTAAAGGCCCACTCAAAATATTATTTTTTATATATGTTGGCAGACACAAGTACCTGTCCACTCCAGTCATCATTGGCCAATTGATTTGAATAGATAGCCCTGTGTTAAGACAAGCCCAGAGAATGAGTGGTGTGAGTTAACTGTAGCCTGACATTGATTACCGTTGGTCACACACCCTCACACAAACACTCAAATCAATGAGGCCCATCAAAAAAAGGTAAATATGCTCAGCAAAAAACAGATGAGTTCAATAAAGTTCAGAATGCTCAAATTTGACTAGGCAGGGCAACCAAACCATGGTTGCATCACAGACATTGGGCAACATGCATTAATTCCAGTCCTGCAGGGAAAGGTCAGTGCTCTTATGCATGGCCTCTGCTCCAGGTCCTCTGTTACAGAGTTCCCTGGCCCAGCTCTTCCTGCTCCCTCATTTGAAGTGTTCTTCCTGGAGCCAGGGTGATCCGCCGGGGGTCTATCCAGAGGAAGAAGGGCTGCAGTGTGCCACTGACCCCCCCAGTGACAAGGTCTTTGCCCCAGCCCAGACGGGGACAGGCTTTCCTGGAGTCCGGACTCATTCGAGACTGGATGGAGACACACACACACACGCACACACACACACACATTCACACAAGCGTGCGCATGCACACACACACACACACACACACACACACACACACACACACACACACACACACACACACACACACACACACACACACACACACACACACACACACACACACACACACACACACACACACACACACACACACACACACACACACACACACACACATATATAAAACACTTTATTTGAATCCACAAATCACATTATAGTTGAGAATGATTCAAACATTTCAAAGGACATGGATATCTGGATACTTATGGATACGGAAAGCAGTTTCTTCTCCACACAGCCAGGCTGCCTATGACACACACACACACAAAATACACCTCCCACATAACAGTCCCCTCCAGCTTCGTCTATCCCCCCACACACACCAACATCTCTATCTGGTCCTTCACCCAACACCTAATTCATAGACACACACTGCAGTAGACATACATAGAGATCTGGCCTCCATCTCAGATCCAGCCTCTGTGAGATCTGGCCTCCGTCTCAGATCCAGCCTCTGTGAGATCTGGCCTCCGTCTCAGATCCAGCCTCTGTGAGTACTGGCCTCCGTCTCAGATCCAGCCTCTGTGAGATCTGGCCCCCGTCTCAGATCCAGCCTCTGTGAGATCTGGCCCCCGTCACATTCTGTCAGAGATATTACGGCCAAGGCATGTACAAGTACACAACTCAGACAGCTACACCTATTGTACACACTCATGCACAAGAGACATCCAAGTATACTCAAACCAATATGTTGATTTCCATACAAAGTAATCAATGAAGTGTCAGTCAGAACCGATCGTGTAATGCACAGTGTCAAACCTACACATCAGCTAAAGTTGCCACAAACACCTTGTCCCGCTTCCCTATAGATTCCCGTATAGATCCCCTCCTACTGTATATACCCCAGGCAAGTTGATGACACATTGGGGATACGCGTCACAGAGTGTTTCCCCACGTAGCGAGGCTCAGTGGGTTAATAGCTGCAGACTTAGTTATTAGCTGCTTTATCAGCCCGCCAGTTACACATTGATGATGCCCTGTTCCTTTCCAATGCAGCAATACTGGGCTATTTGCCTTGACTCTCCAGGGGCCAAGAACAGGAGAATCAATATTGTAATGGGCTGCCCTGCCCTGGGCTGGCCGGGCTCGACTGGACTGAAGTGGGCTGGCTGCGCTAGGCACACCCTGTCATCTACACAAACAGATAGGAGAAGGGAGACAGAGAGAAAGAGGTAGAGAGGGAGAAAGTTGGATATTTTAGAGAAAAGTTATACCTGCTGTAGCAGTGTATATCAATCAGGTATGGCTGTCTAGATGTGGAAACATTCTGCACTCTAAAAAATACTAAGTTAAAAACAACCCAATTTGGGTTATTTGCTAACGCAGCGCTGGGTAAATATTGAACAGAACGCACGCTGGGTTATTTGGGTTGTGTGAATAACCTAACAAGTTGGGTTATTGGGATTACCCAAACAGGTTAAATGTTGTTTTTGCATATTTTACCTTTGAGATATTTCACAGCGGTTCAGATGGTACAATGATTTTCTACATTATACATTGCTTGTTTTGTCACAAACTGAAACTATTAGAATTTTAACAACCAGAAAATTGCGTAGTGATTTCTGCATATTGCACATTTAAGATATTTTTTTTTACATATTATAATAAGGTATACCCCCTTATTGCATAATAAGGTATACCTCCTTATCGTATCCCAACAATGGGATTTACATAGGTTTTTGGGGAACTTATACAGTTCTAGAAACCTCATTGAACCTTAACCTTAACATATGAAAACTATACAACAGAACAGATGAACAGGAACTACATTTACTCTAATCGGTGGCTAGAAATAACTACTTAAAAGACACATGCCTACTAAACTATGCCTCCAGTCTTCTGATCAGACCTGCTGGGTCATATTTTAATAACCCATCACCAATAACCCAGCACCCAGCATCAATAACCCAGCAGTTTGTAAAGAAAACAACCCAACTAAGTGACCCAAGGCCTGCAAGCCAGCAGTCGGGTCAACCAAACAAACCCTACATTGTTTTGAGTGTGCTCAGGCAGCAGGCCAGGCAGGCAGGACGAAGTCAGCCCTCACCAGAACCAGGCCTACGGGTGAACAGGGCCCCTGGGGAGAGGGCCCCTGGGGAGAGGCGTAGGAAGCCCTGTGAGATACAGAGGGTGGTGTCTTGTTATTTTCGCTGATCCACAAAGACTGGTCACCCCTCACTGTAGCCACAACGACGGCCAAGAGTATCCTGTTTGGCCACAAGGCCTGATGGCACAATAGACAGGACCAGAGTAACACACACACACACGCAAGCACATGCACACACACACACACACATACACTACCTTCAGAGTATTCATACCCCTTGACTTATTCCACATTTAGTTGTGTTACAGCCTGAATTCAAAATGGATAGAAGAACATAAATGTGCTCACACATTTATACACAATACCCCATAATGACAAAGTGAAAACATGTTTTTATAAATGTTTATAAATGTATTGAAAATGAAATACAGAAATATCTCACCATTGGCATCGATTACAGCTGTGAGTCTTTCTGGGTAAGCCTCTAAGCGCTTTGCACATCTGGATTGTACAATATTTGCACATTATTCTTTTGTGTTTTGTTTTTTACCCATCGACCAATGGGTGTCCTTCTCTGCCAGGCATTGACAAATCTCGCTGATTGAATATGTGTTTGAAATTCACTGCTTGACTGAGAGACCTTACAGATAATTGTATGTGAGGGGTACAAATATTAGGTAGTCATTCAAAAATCATGCTAACCACTATTACCACACACAAGAGTGTGTGTGTGAGCGTGTGTGTGTGTGTGTGTGTGTGTGTGTGTGTGTGTGTGTGTGTGTGTGTGTGTGTGTGTGTGTGTGTGTGTGTGTGTGTGTGTGTGTGTGTGTGTGTGTGTGTGTGTGTGTGTGTGTGTGTGTGTGTGTGTGTGTGTGTGTGTGTGTGTGTGTGTGTGTGTGTGTGTGTGTGTGTGTGTGTGTGTGTGTGTGTGTGTGTGTGTGTGTGTGTGTGTGTGTGTGTGTGTGTGTGTGGTGGGGGGGGGGGTCATAGATCCTGTAGAGGTTCTATCCATTTAAGCACATTTTTACTCCTGAACTTATGTAGGCTTGCCAAAGCAAAGGGGTTGAATACTTATTGGCTCAAAACATTTAATCTTTTCAGAATTCCACTTCGACATTATTGGGTATTGTGTATAGGCAAATGACACAAAATCTAAATAGTCATACATACACACACCGTAGTCATACATACACACACTGAAGTCATACATACACACACTGAAGTCATACATACACACACTGAAGTCATACATACACACACTGAAGTCATACATACACACACTGAAGTCATACATACACACACTGAAGTCATACATACACACACGGAAGTCATACATACACACACCGAAGTCTTGCGACTCCCACTACACATTGCTACCTTATCACAGTTTATGTTATAATGACATTGAGAGACTGAGAGTATTCGAGCATATGCATATCACACACATACACACACCAACACATAGGCTATGTTCTAACTGTATGCACACACACACACACACACACACACACACACACACACACACACACACACACACACACACACACACACACACACACACACACACACACACACACACACACACACACACACACACACACACACACACACACACACACACACACACACACACATAGGCTATTTTCTAACTGTATGCACACACACACACACACACACCAACACATAGGCTATGTTCTAACTGTATGCACACACACACACACACACACACACACACACACACACACACACACACACACACACACACACACACACACACACACACACACACACACACACACACACACACACACACACACACACACACACACACACACACACACACACACACTCCAACAGGCCTTTTAGCTATCAATCCCTATAATTACATAACCTATTATTACATAACATAATTTTTCATTGCTCATTATTAATTAATTTACATTTAGTTAACACACAGCCATAATATTGAGATGTTTTTTGTGAACATCAATTTATATTAGTTTATCATTTATATTCGTTTAAGAAATACGAAATTTGACAGAAATTAGACTGCCTTAACCGACAAAACGTTGCTCCTGAGCTACACGCACGCACACACACATGTGCAGGCATTGACTTGGCAGCAGGCATAGTGCGTTGAACCACATCATTCAAAGTATGACTGTCAAGGGGAAGAGCGGGACAATGAAGTGGCCTCGTGTGTTTACATTCACAAGTGTTGATGACAGGTATAAATCTGTCTACGAGAGAACAACAACGCTCGACACATCCGACGAAGAGGACTAAAGACTTGTCTGGCGTCGACCATCGGCCCGGTCCGTGACTCTATAGGTTACCAACCGACCCAGCACTCAGTCTCCATCATCTCTAACAATGGTAGAAACATTCGTTAGGTCAAGAAAAATGGCATTATATTTAACGTTGTGTTTATGCAATTTTATTGATGGATTATTATTTGTGTTATTATTATGACGAATTATTTTGTTGTATTTGTGTTGTTTATTGCGTTGCTATTATTAATAATAGTGTTATTATCTGGTAAGCCCTAGTGTTGTTGTTGTTATAATTATTATTATTGACTGGCTAACACCACAATTTACAATAATAAAGGTCTTCATCGTAAAGGTCTTCATTATTCAGCAAGTGAAACATATTATTGAATGTCCAGGCTCATTCAATCAAATTAAAGAAAATGTTTTATTAATATCTCATATTTTTGTTTTTACTTTCTTGGGCGGTAAATGTCATAAACCATTTTGAAATGTGAGTGTCATGCAAATACAATCACGCGCAACGAGTTGATTTGTAATAGGCACGAACAAAACGTTCACAAAAGAAAAGCTTTTTTTCATAAAATGTTTACATCATTCGACACGTTTTTTAAGGTACACTGTGTATTTGTTCCATAATTTGACAAATTGTGACAATCAATTAAAAACTGAAAGTGATCGTCTGAGAAAAACTGATCATACATGAACTGCCACATTGACTTTGCTAAAGGGGGAAATAAATAGGTGGAACATCTATATATTATATTATATATAATGAAGATATTATATATATATATATTTCTCAATTGCTTCACAAAAAAATATAGGCCTACGTATGTTACATTGTAGGCCTACTTGTATTTTATTGTTTTGGGTGACATATTTAATCTCATATGAGAAATATGCCGTTGATCTTCTGGTATTTTACAAAGACAATCTCTTTAATCGTATGATCTTCTTCAGGAAACAATTCAAACTAAAGCTGGGGTAGAGTAGGCTTCAGTAGTCACGGTGAAGGGTGGGTCGAGAGAGAGAGAAAGGTAGAGAGAGAGAGAGAGAGAGAGAGAGAGAGAGAGAGAGCGCGCGAGAGAGATGATAACGTGAGAGCAGGAATCTTGTCGATTACTGTGCCTCGGCTTCCCACTCCTCTCCTCTCTGGAGAGATGGTTATTCTTTTATTGTAGCCTACACTAGGCTATAGTCTATTCGGCGAAGAAGAAAACAAAACTATTTGAAATGGTAGCCTATGTTTGACTACATGACAAGTGTCCGTTTACAGAAGAAATTGGACAGAATTTCTGTTGGATTACCAGCAATCATTCACACGTTAGCGAGGAGCCTGTGGACACAGCTGCTATCATAACCAACTATCAACGCTGATGGTCACCCCAGAGGAGCAGATATGTACCAGGGTTTAGCCATGACAACCAACCACGGACCCTCAACGTACGAGCCCAGTTTCCTCCACAATGCCTCCCCCACAACCTCACCGGTGTACGTGCCCACGACCCGGGTCACCCCCATGATCCCCACGCTGCCTTACCTACAGACACACGGGTCCTCGCAGCAGAGCAACCCCGTGTCAGGCCACTCGGCCTGGGCGCAGCCGGGTTCCGAGTCGGTGCCCTCCTACAACACCGGCAATGCGCACCACCCTCCGGTTTCCCCGCGGTTCTCCTTCTCCACCAGCCCACCTCTCTCATCCGGGGTCGCCGTAGCTCGGGAGACGAACACGTTTACTAGTCCGCTCAACATCTCCACCAACGGGAGGGATCATTACGGGACGCGAAGCCTCGGCGGGTCCTACCACAGTCCGTACCCGGCCTATATGAGCCCAAACATGGGTGGGACGTGGGCCACGTCTCCATTCGACAGCTCCGTCCTGCATAGCCTGCAGTCCGGGGGCCAGACACGGCACCCCAACCTAGGTAAGACAGGTGAAAACATGGTCAGAAATATCCACCATTAACATTTTCGTGTCAGGTTTTCCATTATCAACAAATGTTTTGCTAAAAAAAATAGCTTTCAAATTCAGATTAAGACATTGCCAAGAGTAGGCCTATATTTCAGTTGTTTCATTACTAGAATTAAAGCTATTGGTAAACGTCATACTTGATTCAGTTGGTTATTAGGCCTATCCAAAGGTCAACACTGAACAACCGTTCGTTTAACTGTGCGTAACAATATAGGTTATATATCTCCACATTTGTATCCAACTTTGAACATGTATATCTTTCCAAGTCTTCCGGACATAATGTTATTTCTTTAACATGGTTTCCATCAAATGAAAGCCATACAAATAATACAAGCCTATATCACGGAAACACTTGTATAGGTCTCATTCATGATAACGTTCATCAATGGTTTGGAATAAACACAGTCAATGCATTGCTCGAACACGTTCGGAGGGTTATATCGTATGAGTAGCCTATCCTACGATATTTCTATCATTTGTTATCATTTTTCATTTGTGATATTAAAGAATACTAATAAGCCAACGGGGTAGATAGAGATAGGCCTAGGGCTCGACAAATATTGCACATTGGGGCATGCATTGAAACAAAATCAAACTGCATAGCCAGCCCAAGACATTGCATTTTATGGATTTCTTGTTGAAGAAAAAAATATATATTCCTGTTAATTGTAGGTTTTAGGTCTCAGACTGAAGAAAGTATTTTAATGGTCAAGTTATGGGCATTTTTGCCTTGTCAAACCAAGGAAATGAAAGAAAAAAACCCGATCATAACACAGTTTAACTGTATAATAAACTATTTAAGGAGCTGGAAATAGACTAGCCTACATAGGGCAGGTGTTAGAAATAGTTTAGGATATAGGCTATAGTATGACTCTTTACCATTAATAAATGATCAAGTGTTTATATATATTTCCCCACTATGAGATTTAAATAATACTGTGAAATTATGAAACTTGTGATATTTCCCTGTTATTCTAAGAGCTGTTTGAAAAGAACCTGATATTTCAGCCTGTTTTGGTGGAAGTTTGGCCTTCCATGGTGACGTCACCAGGTGGTAAACTAGTTAATAGACCAATAAGAAAGAGATTTCCAAACATCTCTGCCAATAACAGCACCTTTTCAGTTTTCCCCTCCCCACTCAGACCACTCCCAGACAGTCCTCGCAAAATTCTTGCTTGAGAAATTGTTCTTTGCTAAGAAGTTGTTGTTGTTTTTTACAATTTTAATTGAAAACAATCACAGTAAGGTACTTCATTGTTACCCAGAAATGATTTGATATTGAGATAAAAACGGCTGTATTGGACCTTTAAAAAAATCCACATTTGTAGAACTACAAATATTCAGGGAATTAAAATCTTATTTTGTCAATCAAAATAGGCCTACATAAGTCAAATTTAACATTTTAAAAGAAGCAAAGGGAAATGTTATTACATTATAAATCAAAGCAGGCTAATTCCACCCAGTTATTATCAACATAAATTAGAGATTACAAATTTAGAAGTCATTCACGTTCACTTCGAATAATACGTGAATACATTCCAAAACGATGATCCCTATTTAGCCTACCACTTTGTTCAAATTAAATGTATATGAATTTGACACATCTTTTTTTTAAATGTAGCCTAGGATATATTTATTTTATTTCAGTCATCTACCGCAAACGACTCAAAATGAAAACCTAATGCACTTTTAATTCTACCTAAACTGATATCGCAATTCAACAGATAAGATTTTCAATAGATTTTCAATAGGAGACATCCAAGATGAATGGATGTCTCCTACATTATGCATGGTACATCAATCAGAAATATCAAATGTTCATCATCTAAAAACGCTTGCTACGCACGATGACACAACTGCATATAGGCCTATAAAGCTTAACGTCTCATGTTATTGATAATACAATAATGGTATAGTTATATATCACTCTTGTGGTGCCGATTATTCTGTTTAAGAATGGATATAACCCTATCATCACAAATGAAAACTGAAGCAAGAGGCGACAGCTCAATGAAAAACCGTGGGACAGAACGCCTCCTGTTCATCTCAAATCAAATCAAAACAAATCCAATTTTATTTGTATCGGAGAGAATAAAAAAGGTTCAAATAACAAATATGAAACACGATTCAACTTATAGATAAAATATCAAAAGAAAAAAATTCCACCATTACCATTTCTAATTTAGAGTGCAGGTTGAGGCCAGTATATTTACAACCATTTACAACCATTGACTGCCCAAAACTAACATTTAGTTATAAGATATTCATAAGCCTACTTTAATCTGGATATTGTGATCCTAGAGAAAATGAAGGTTGATTCTCCCTCCTGACTAGTTCGGTATGATTGCTGCAGGTGGTTGGGGGACTTTAGTTCACACTGAATGATAAGACTGAATTCCACACATTGCAGCTGGAATGGAAATCGCTCTGGTTACAATGTGTGTCAGAAACTAGGCCATATTTACATGTCAAATAAAGTCCAGGTAAAAACTGCTTACTGGTTTGGTGGTGGGAGTACACAGTGTAGACAGACCTACATTCATTACTGATCTAAACTCTTCCAAAAGGGTTATTTGTCCGTCTCAATAGAAGAAACCTTTTTGCTTCCATATTGAAGCCTTTCAGGATCCATGTAGAAACCTCTCTGGAAAGGGTTCTACATGGAACCAATTCTCCTATGGGGACAGTCAAATAACCCTTTTAGACTCCAGATAGCTACTTTTTTTTCTAAGAGTGTACTGAATGTTAGATGTATAGAATATTACTATACAGTGAACAAAAATATAAACGCAACATGTAAAGTGTTGGTCCCATGTTTCACGAGCTGAAATAAAAGATCCCAGAAATGTTACATTCGCACCAAAATATTATTTCTCTAAAACTGAGTGCACAAATGTGAGAATTTTTCCATTGCCAAGATAATCCATCCACCTGACTCAAGAAGATGATTAAACAGCATGGCCATTACACAGGTGCACCTTGTGCTGGGGACAATAAAAGGCCACTTAAAATGTGCCGTTTTGTCACACAACACAATGCCACAGATGTCCCAAGTTTTGAGGGAGGGTGCAATTGGCATGCTGACTGCAGGAATGAATGTCCACCAGAGCTGTTGCCAGAGAATTTCTCTACAATAAAATGCCTCCAACATTGTTTTAGAACATTTGGCAGTACGTCCAACTGGCCTCACAACCGCAGACCACGTGTAGTCACGCTACCCCGGGACCTCCACATCTGGCTTCTTCACCTTCGGGATCGTCTGAGGGGGAGCTAAGGCCCACCCATGGCTGCACCCATGCACAGTCATGTGAAATCCATAGATTAGGGCCTAATGAATTTATTTAAATTGACTGATTACCTTATATGATCTGTAACTTAGTAAAATCGTTTAAATTGTTGCATTTTGCATATATATTTTTGTTCAGTATATTAGGAAAATGTCTTCCATCTCAAAAGGGCTTTAGCCGGTAGGCTACGGCTAATGCTGATGCGGTTTACAGTTGGTGCGTATGAATTGGCTGATTCTGGATCTGCTTCTGAATAGGAACCTCTGGGACATGGATCTGCCTCAGTATGTAGTTTTGGTGAAGTCCAGACACAGTGATCAACAGTTAATCACAATAGGATGGTAGTTTGACCACAAGCACTGGTTTGGATTGTGTCATCATCCTCTTTGTCTGATTACATGTTACTTAGTCTTTGATGGGTTTCTTGCTTTGGACCTTATGTGATCTAGTAAGACCATCTCTTTTTCTATGGAGCTGTCCACATATGCACTGATCTATGGCTGAGATAATGTCTTTGCTCCAATCCACATTTTTACAATCACTGCCAGTGGCAAATCTTTCCTACACAGACAACCACGGATAGAAGTAGACACCAAACCTGGATATAGATTTCAACACAGGAACAATAACATTGCAAGGTACCATGATCATATCAAGACAAACTGCTATCCTATGAGATCTCCAGTGTAGATACTTCAGTTTTTCAGATAACACATCGATTTAATGCAACCCTCTCACCTCTCTGGGTGCTGTTGTACTTCAATCCAAACCCATTACTTTAGACTGAGTTTATCAGGGCTTTACTGTGGAAGAGAGAGTGAAAGTCGCTATTGTTCCAGAGGTGGACTGAGTGAGAGGAAGGGAGAGAGGAAAACTCCCAATAGCTATATTAAATCCTTACACTCCCCAAGCTATATTAAATCCTTACACTCCCCAAGCTATATTAAATCCTTACACATTACATTCTGGAATATATTATACATGAAAAACATCCCAATATCAGATTAGATCAGCTATATTAAATCCTTACACATTACATTCTGGAATATATTATACATGAAAACATCCCAATATCAGATTAGATCAGCTATATTAAATCCTTACACATTACATTCTGGAATATATTATACATGAAAAACATCCCAATATCAGATTAGATCAGCTATATTAAATCCTTACACATTACATTCTGGAATATATTATACATGAAAACATCCCATTATCAGATTAGATCAGCTATATTAAATCCTTACACGTTACATTCTGGAATATATTGAACATCTACGTGTAAGGATTTAATGTAGTTTGTCTAATCTGATATTTGGATGTTTTTCATGTACAGTAAAGATGCTTATTAGTGTAACTTGCAGTATTTGAGCGAAAGGCCTATCATTGCGGCCTGTGCTTGATTTTACTCTGTGTTTTGAATGTAAACACATCAGCAATTTACAATGATAAAATCACATCCATTCTAAACATAATAGTAAGTAAGCCCTTCAGGTATGCTCTTGAGGGATATACAGGATACATATTTCTTGTCTACAGTGGTAAAAAAACAATCTGGTGCCAATCTGGTGCCAATCTGGTGCCAATCTGGTGCCAATCTGGTGCCAATCTGGCCCATCAGGGGAAGCAGAGTAGCACATGGGGTCATACTATGTGTTGCAAATTGAGATCCGCACACAACGCTCATTGACATCAATGCATGATTTACCCAAAAGCTTGAGGTACGTCTGTGGAACTGAGGTTAAGATTCTGCTCCAGGGAGACTGTTTTCACGACCATTGAATTCCATTCCAATTGAAAGGTGTTTTTCTTATAGACTTAAGACTGATAAGCTCTTCAGGAAATTGAAAGTACCAACAGCAATATGTAAATGCTACATTCTGTTATTATGAAGACTTCATGGGACAGGGTTATAGTGTGTTCAGATGGAACATTGAAATAGATACTTCAACAAATGTTTTAGTCTTGACCTTATAACACAGACTGCCGGTGCTGACATTTCTCAACAATAGACCCACAGAGATAACGATACTTAGTGACATTCTGTGAGATTTATACACATGGATGTGCATATATGATTTTCATTTGATCACTCTTTTTTTGAAAATCTTCCAGAATCTCAGAAGCTTTGTGATTTACATAAATTAACTGAAAACCCACACTTACACACATATTATATCAACAGTATTGCACTTTTCAGTGGTGTAAAGTACTTAAGTAAAAATACTTTAAAGTACTACTTAAGTCGTTTTTTGTCTGTACTATACTTTACTATTCATATTTTTGACAGCTTTTACATATACTTCACTACATTCCTAAAGAAAATAATATACTTTTTACTCCATACATTTTCCCTGACACCCAAAAGTACTTGTTAGATTTTGAATGCTTAGCAGGACAGGAAAATGGTCCAATCTACGGATTTATCAAGAGAACATCTCTGGTCATCCCTACTGCCTCTAATCTGGAGGACTCACTAAACACAAATGCTTCGTTTGTAAATTATGTCTGCGCATTGTAGTGTGCCCCTGGCTATCTATAAATAAAAAAAGCAAGAAAATTGTGCCATCTGGTTTGCTTAACATAAGCAATTTGAAATTATTTATACATGTACTTTTACTTTTTATACTTAGGTATATTTAAAACCAAATACTTTTAGACTTTTACTCAAGTAGTATTTTACTGGGTGACTTTCACTTTTACTTGAGTCATTTTCTAGACTTTTACTCAAGTATGACAATTGGGTACTTTTTCCACCACTGACACTTTTCATGTAGATTACATTTGGGCAGCTAACAGCCTAACCACCAATCAAGCAGGATTATGGACTAAACTTTCAAATCCTGTCAATGCGGGATTATTTTGCTGTGACAATATAGGTCAAATTTAGATGCTACATCTGTTCCTTAGCAGTTCTTTTGTCTATTGTCTTGTGTTTCTGCCATGTGTCGGCTAGCTTCTACCCGGCCCAAGGTTGCCCTTCCCTGCACTGCTGTAGCTCTGCTTTGTTGTCAACCTTGAAAGAAGTCTGCCTCTACCTCCAGATATCAGCCTACACACATTCCTTAGAAACAACTCACTGAATCAGATAATACATCTATAGTTTTAAACACGGTTTAATTTCAATTGACCCATACATTCATGTTTTCCAAATACCAAATGTTGTGTGATTATATGAAGTATATAGACAATATAGTTAGATACTGCATCTGACAGAGTGGTTAAGTGCTGACTGGAGATACCCTGTATGTGTGAGAGAGGAGGAGAGAGAGAGAGAGAGAGAGAGAGAGAGAGAG
The DNA here is from genome assembly GCF_021184085.1 of Oncorhynchus gorbuscha. Classification (NCBI taxonomy): domain Eukaryota; kingdom Metazoa; phylum Chordata; class Actinopteri; order Salmoniformes; family Salmonidae; genus Oncorhynchus; species Oncorhynchus gorbuscha. Next base: position 57,007,805 of record NC_060186.1, read on the forward strand.
AGAGAGAAGATTGTATTTATCAAACGTCATAGTATCTCTATAGAGATTGTCTATTTGTATAAGATGAAGCTCTATTCCATCTCTATTTTCAGCCTAGCCCTTTATCAAGGGAGGAGCTGTCAGATAAGGAAGAATTCCAGACCTCTATGGAGCAGTGTGTTAGTATCATAGAGAATGATAGAGGCCTCTAGTGGCCAAAAGGCTGTTTTAGCATGTTGAGCACCATTAAGGGCTTCCACTATTTTTCCGCCATTTTAAAGTAGTCAAAGTAGTCAACTGGATGAGGATTCTATGGGTTGTAGCCTTAATGGCCCTGCTCATGCTGTCACAGACGCTATAAGGGCACAGATATAAAGATTAGTCTTCTATCTAGCTCTATGGTTAGTATGGCCAGGAGGGAGAGAGCACCGTCTTCTGGTCAGGAGTTGTCACTGCTTCACACTAGCATCCTCTGAGTTGATTTTCAAGACTGGATAAACTGTTTGATGTTATTCTGTGATTTTAGGTTGTTATGTAATGTTTAGGTAAGTAGTGTTTGCATTTACTTCCCAATAGCTCTCTCTCAACTCTCTCCCCCCACCCCTCTCATCTCCTTCCCTCCAACAGAGCTGTATGATGACTTTGCTGAGGGGCGTGAGTGTGTGAACTGTGGGGCGATGTCCACCCCACTGTGGAGACGGGATGGTACGGGCCACTACCTGTGTAACGCCTGTGGACTTTACCATAAGGTGAACGGTATAAACAGACCCCTCATCAAACCCCAAAGACGGCTGGTAGGTGACAAGACAAGAGTTCATCTTCAACATATAGTACACACAAAAAGCATGACAGTAGCATTGTCTCGCTTTCTGTAGTTCTCTCTCTTTCCTTCTCTCCCAATCTTTCTACTCCACTTTTTCTCTCCCACCCACTCTTCTTTCTCATTATGTATGTGTGGAAATACATACTTTTTGTAAATTGGTGCTATTCTCTGTTTATTATCTATGCATACCTACTTTAACTCTACCTACAGTTGAAGTCAAAAGTTTACATACACCTTAGCCAAATACATTTAAACTCAGTTTTTCACAATTCATGATATTTAACCCTAGTATAAATTCCCTTTCTTGGGTCAGTTAGGATCACCACTTTATATTAAGAATGTGAAATGTCAGAATAATAGTAGAGAGAATTATTTATTTCAGCTTTTATTTCTTTCATCACATTCCCAGTGGGTCAGAAGTTTACATACACTCAATTCGTATTTGGTAGCATTGCCTTAAATGGTTTAACTTGGGTCAAACGTTTCAGGAAGCCTTCCACAAGCTACCCACAATGTGTTGGGTGAATTTTGGCCCATTCCTCCTCACAGAGCTGGTGTAACCGAGTCAGATTTGTAGGCCTCCTTGCTCGCACACGTTTTTTCAGTTCTGCCCACAAATTTTCTATAGGATTGAGGTCAGGGCTTTGTGATGGCCACTCCAATACCTTGACTTTGATGTCCTTAAGCCATTTTGCCACAACTTTGGAAGTATGCTTGGGGTCATTGTTCATTTGGAAGACCCATTTGTGACCAAGCTTTAACTTCCTGACTGATGTCTTGAGATGTTGCTTCAATGTATCCACATACTTTCCCACCCTCATGATTCCATCTATTTTGTGAAGTGCACCAGTTCATCCTGCAGCAAAGCACCCCCCACAACATGATGCTGCCACCCCCGTGCTTCATAGTTGGGAGGGTGTTCTTCAGCTTGCAAGCCTCCCCTTTTTGCTCCAAACATAACGATGGTCATTATGGCCAAACAGTTCAGAGGACATTTCTCCAAAAAGTACGATCTTTGTCCCCATGTACAGTTGCAAACCGTAGTCTGGGTTTTTATGGCGGTTTTGGAGCAGTGGCTTCTTCCTTGCTGAGCGGCCTTTCAGATTATGTCGATATAGGACTCGTTTTACTGTGAATATAGATACTTTTGTACCTGTTTCCTCCAGCATTTTCACAAGGTCCTTTGCTGTTGATTGATTTGCACATTTCGCACCAAAATACGTTTATCTCTAGGACACAGAACGCGTATTCTTCCTGAGCGGTATGTCGGCTGCGTGGTCCCATGGTGTTTATACTTGCGTACTATTGTTTGTACAGATGAACGTGGTACCTTCAGGCGTTTGGAAATTGCTCCCAAGGATGAACCAGACTTGTGGAGGTCTACATTTTTTTTCAGAGGTCTTGGCTGATTTCTTTTGATATTCCCATGATGTCAAGCAAAGAGGCAGTGAGTTTGAAGGTAGGCCTTGAAATACATCCACAGGTACACCTCTAATTGACCCAAATTATGTCAATTAGCCTATCAGAAGCTTCTAAAGCCATGCCATCATTTTCTGGAATTTTCCAAGCTGTTTAAAGGCACAGTCAACTTAGTGTATGTACATTTCTGACCCACTGGAATTGTGATACAGTGTAAACAATTGTCGGAAATAGTAGAGCAAGAAATTTGTGGAGTGGCTGAAAAACGAGTTTTAATGACTCCAACCTAACCTACAAACTTCCGACTTTAACTGTACATGTACATATTACCTCAATTACATTGACTCTGTACTCCCCGTATACAGTTGTATTCTGCGCATGTGACAAATAACATTTGATTTGATTTGATTTTATGTGGTGGATTTCATCTGATTCACCCTCTCTCTGTCTCTCTCTCTGTCTCTTTCTCTTTCTCTCTCTCTTTCTTTCTCTCTCTCTCTCTATCTCGCTCTCTTTCTCTCTGTTTCTCTCTGTTTCTCTCTCTGTCTCTCTCCATCTCTATATCTCACTCTCTCGCTGTTGCTCTCTCTCTCTTTCTCTCCCCCTCTCTCACTCTCTCTCACTCTCTCTGTGTGTTTCAGTCTGCGTCTCGAAGAGTGGGTCTGTTGTGCACTAACTGCCACACCACCACCACCACACTGTGGAGACGCAACGCAGAGGGAGAGCCTGTCTGCAACGCCTGTGGTCTCTACATGAAACTACATGGGGTTCCTCGCCCCCTAGCCATGAAGAAGGAGGGGATTCAGACCCGCAAACGCAAACCCAAGAACCTCAACAAGTCCAAACCTGGTCCGTTTGTGTGTGTGTGTGAATGTGTGTGTGTGTGTGTGCTTGTGTGTGTGTGTGTCTGTGTGTGTAAAGTAACCCTGGTCTCTGTGTTGTAGGGACTCCAGGCATGGATGGCCACACTCCCAGCAGCACTCCCAGTGCTCCTTGTAACTCAGAGGAGCCTCGCCAGATAAAGACAGAACCAGAGGCACTCAGCCTGTACTCACACCACCACAACACACACACACAGGTTAGTCAATGAACTCTCACACACACACACACACACACACACACACACACACACACACACACACACACACACACACACACACACACACACACACACACACACACACACACACACACACACACACACACACACACACACACACACACACACACACACACACACACACACACGCACGCACACGCACACACACAAACACACAAACACACACACAAAGCTCTTAACCCACCTGTCTTCCTGTCCCTCCAGGTTTCGGGCATCCCAGCGTATATAAATGCCCAGGGTGGGGCCCTGCCCCTCAAGCTGTCCCCTGGGGGGCACGGTGGGTCCTCTGGCTCCAAGAACGAGCCCTGGAACAGCCTGATCCTGGCCTAAGACAGAGAGGACCACCGCTGACTTCTCACACCGAGCTACACACAGCACAGCTACTGTACCTGCCTTTCTGAGCTCCGGCACTAAGTTAGGTCTGGAGCACAGACACACAGAACCAGCCGGCATAGAAAGATGGGAATTAAACACATAAGGAGAACTGTTCAGGTGGAGAAATCTATATCTAGAGAACCAATGACAAAAAGAAGAGAGAAAAAGTAAAGCACACATAGCAGGCCTTGATCGCACTCCCTCAATTACCCTGTGCTCACAGGAACCTCCAATGTGCGAGGGATAATATAGGACAAGACAAAAACAATCCTCTGTTTATTCAAAGTGATTTGATTTCCTTTTACCCACTTGCCGGACGTCACTGTTGAATGAACTCCATGGACTTCATCACTCTGTACAGTGTGATTGCCTACTGCAAAACCAATGCTGTCAATTATTTTCACCTTTTCCTAATGTATTATTACTAGCTACTATGACATTTGCATCCTAGTCATCTTCACTGGGACTTTTTGCTTTGATCTTGTGTATGACAAAACTATTATTTGATTAAAAAATATATACTGTCATCTCTTACTGATAAACTACCTAGCCTGGCTACTAAGCTGCTTGTGATGAATGGGACATGGATTTAGTGGCACATTACCACCCTCTGTAGATCATAGTGAAATTGTGCACCCATGAAAGGGGCAGAGTGTGTTCCTACAAGCAAGAACTCTAAAAGATTATCCTTCCCCAAAATAATTGTAGTAATCTCTGATATTTCCATGTCTGTTTATTTCAGTGTAATTGGGTAGGTTCTATACCCTGGTATTTGTTCTACTGAAAACAAAAACAATATTTCATTCAAGAAACAAGCATTTAGAAGCAAATACTGATATCAAAACATATACTTTAACTATAAAATGTTATGCCTTAATTTGCTTGTATATTGCAGGGGGTAAACACACATTTGGTATGGAAATAGAGGAGCATTGTCACCTGTAATTGACCGTGAAAATATGAACATACATTTCTATGTAAAGACTTCACTCCAGTATAATTGTATAATACACCATTGTGATATACTGTAAGTTACCCTTGAGAAGCCCTACTACACAGTGAGAGATGGCACCTGTATCTCCATGAGCTCTATGTGCACTAACTAACACTGTACTTGATGCCCTTCCTTAGTGTGCACCTGTAGCTATACTGAGGAATGTAATAAAGACAAGCAATTTTGACACATCATTGTTATTATACATATTACATTCAAAAGGAAAATCACTCTTTCTCAACAAAATGACGAGAGGACAAATAGGCAGACAGATAGAATGTGTTGTGCATTGTGTTTCAACAAGTCAAGGGCCAATATCCCTGCTGAAGCAAAGAGCAATTCAAGGGACAATGGTGAAAACTTCTCAAGCCTGATCTGGAAACTTCATCTGACCAATCTGTATGTAGTCTTTGGTAAGAGCGGTGACATCCTTGATGAAAAGCTGGACAACCTCCCTGTTGAAGTTTTTTATTAATCTCTCCCTGAGAAGATCAGCATATTGGTCCTGTACCATGACTCTCCAGCACTGCTCAAATGACAGTCTAAGTTTAGTACGATCCGAGTCACATATTTCTGGGTCGAAACTGTAATCAAGGGCAAATGCCTTCCCTTTCTCTAGATACTCCTCTAAACACTCTTTTTCATCTACAAGAGAGGGGTGCACAGCCTCAAGCATAGTGGTTATTTCCTGTGTCAAGACCTCACTCTCGTCTTGAAAACCTGATGTTGAAATTACACAGATCTTTTTGAAATAGGGTTTTCTGCCCTTTTGTGGAGTAGTGTTATCTAGATGGAATGTAAAATTCCTGTTTTCCTGGCTCAGCCATCTTTTGATAGTCAAGAACAGAATTTCACATAATGGGACTAGATTATTTCCAGGATTTTTAAAAATCCTATTCAGGTAGTTTTCATAATCATGACTTCCAAATAATAGCTCGAACTGGGCATAACTGACATCTTTGAATACATTCTCTTTGGTTCCCTTGAAGCCCCAACACTTTCTGTAGCCAATAGAAGTCCTAACCCCATGGTGGGTGTACCATTCAAAAGCCTTCCGCGTTAGATTTAGCATACATGGCTCAATGGTTCTTGCCAAACAGGGGCTGTTCAAGGTGAATACATACACATTCCAGTCTTCAGAAACATCCTCAGATTCAAGGAGTTCTTGAGTTTGTTTGATGATAATATCTTCGCTGTGTTGTCCATTGTTATAATTGGGGTAGTAGGGTCCATACATGATGACCTCCTCTGGTTTCTCTAGAACCGCCCATGAATGCTGCTTATCCTCTGGTCCACATTCCTCTGTGATGTCATTATAAAATCCCACAAACTTCTTGTTGATGGAATCTTCGAGGAAAACGTCATTGACATCATCTCCAGACTTGATATGCTCTAAAACCCTGTTGACAGAGTTCTGTGGGTCGGCCCAGGAATGTAGCCTGTTTAAAGATGATTTGCCATTGGATTTCAAGTACTCGGTCTCTCCATTTAAATAAACGCCAGCCCCTCCCAGCTCCTCTCCAGCACCATCCAAATGAGACCATTTACGCTTCATTCGTTAAAAAAAGGGGGGGGGATTAGTCCAAAAAGCATTAAAGCAAGTCTTCTCCTGCTTGAGATGTGTAAAACATTGATGCGAGGAGCAAGTAAGGTGAATACTGTATCATTATGTTTACATACAAAAGCTACATACAAAAAAAGCTACATACAAAAAAAGCTACATATAGTACTGGAAAACATGGCAACTCCCAACTTTGAAGCGTTTGTATAAAGATTAGTACAATTCTTTAGTATTAACCCCATAAACTCCAGTGAATAGGGCTGTGTGAGGCTGCTGTATACGGCCATAAGTATATTAAATGTACAGTCAAGTCAAAATAATGTCAAAGTAAACACTTATTCATTTGGATGGAATGTCAGAGGATACATCAGTGACATGTACAGTTGAAATCAGAAGTTTACATATACCTTAGCCAAATACATTTAACTCCGTTTTTCACAATTCCTGACATTTAACCCCAGTACAAATTCCCTGTCTTCGGTCAGTTTGTGTTTTCTTTATTATTTTGGTCAGGCCAGGGTGTGACATGGGTATTTAAGGGTGTGTTTTGTCTAGGTTTTTTTGTAGGTTATGGGATTGTGGTTAGTGAAGTAGACTAGGAAAGTCTATGGTTGCCTGGAGTGGTTCTCAATCAGAAGCAGGTGTTTATCGTTGTCTCTGATTGCGAACCATATTTAGGCAGCCATATTCTTTGAGTGTTTTGTGGGTGATTGTTCCTGTCTCTGTGTTTGTTGCACCAGATAGGGCTGTTTCGGTTTTTCACGTTTATTGTTTTTCTATATTGTTCGTATTTTTATCTTTTTTTAAAGATGTTTATGAATAACCACACTGCATTTTGGTCCTCCTCTCCTTCACTGGAAGAAAACCGTAACAGAATCACCCACCACAACAGGACCAAGTGGCGTGGCGACAGGCAGCGGCAGCAGGAGCAGCGAAGTCAGGACTATACGACTTGGGAGGAAATAGACAGGTGGGCGGTCGACCCAGCGAGAGTGAAGGAGCCCATCTGGGATTCGCTGGAGCAGTGCGAGGAGGGTTATAGGAGAATGGAGTTGGAGAGACGAACACGGCGGCATGGATGGAAGCCCGAGAGTCAGCCCCCCCCAAAATTATTGGGGGGGGGGGGGCACACAGGGAGTATGGCGAAGCCAGGTAGGAGACCTGCGCCAACTTCCTGTGCTTACCGGGGGGCTAGAGAGACCGGGCAGGCACCGTGGTATGCTATGGTGCGCACGGTGTCTCCAGTACGGGTGCATAGCCCGGTTCGGTACATACCAGCTCCTCGTATCGGCCGGGCTGGAGTGGGCATCGAGCCAAGTGTCATGAAGCCGGCTCTATGCATCTGGTCTCCAGTGCGTCTCCTTGGGCTGGCTTACATGGCACCAGCCTCGCGCACGGTGTCCCCGGTTCGACTGCATAGCCCAGTGCGGGCTATTCCACCTCGCTGCACAAGCAGGGTGACCGGGAGCATTCAACCAGGTAAGGTTGGGCAGGCTCGGTGCTCAAGAGCTCCAGTGCGCCTGCACGGTCCGGTCTATCCAGTACCACCTCCATGCACCAGCCCTCCGGTGGCAGCTCCCCGCACCAGGCTTCCTGTGCGTGTCCTTGGCCCAGTACCACCAGTGCCAGCACCACGCATCAGGCCTACAGTGCGCCTCGCCTGTCCAGCGCTGCCAAAGCCTTCCTCCTCTCCAGCGCTGCCAGAGTCTCCCATCTGTCATGAGCCGCCAGAGTCTCCCGTCTGTCATGAGCCGCCAGAGTCCCCCGTCTGTCATGAGCCGCCAGAGTCTCCCGTCTGTTATGAGCCGCCAGAGTCTCCCGTCTGTCATGAGCCGCCAGAGTCTCCCGTCTGTCATGAGCCGCCAGAGTCTCCCGTCTGTCATGAGCCGCCAGAGTCTCCCGTCTGTCATGAGCCGCCAGAGTCTCCCGTCTGTCATGAGCCGCCAGAGTCTCCCGTCTGTCATGAGCCGCCAGAGTCTCCCGTCTGTCATGAGCCGCCAGAGTCTCCCGTCTGTCATGAGCCGCCAGAGTCTCCCGTCTGTCATGAGCCGCCAGAGTCTCCCGTCTGTCATGAGCCGCCAGAGTCTCCCGTCTGTCATGAGCCGCCAGAGTCTTCCGTCTGTCATGAGCCGCCAGAGTCTCCCGTCTGTCATGAGCCGCCAGAGTCTCCCGTCTGTCATGAAGCCGCCAGAGTCTCCCGTCTGTCAAGGAGCCGCCAGAGTCTCCCGTCAGCATGGAGCCGCCAGAGTCTCCCGTCAGCATGGAGCAGCCAGAGTCTCCCGTCAGCATGGAGCAGCCAGAGTCTCCCGTCAGCATGGAGCAGCCAGAGTCTCCCGTCAGCATGGAGCAGCCAGAGTCGCCAGTCAGCCAGGATCTGCCAGAGTCGCCAGTCAGCCAGGATCTGCCAGAGTCGCCAGTCAGCCAGGATCCGCCAGAGTTGCCAGTCAGCCAGGATCCGCCAGAGTCGCCAGTCAGCCAGGATCCGCCAGAGTCGCCAGTCAGCCAGGATTCGCCAGAGCCGCCAGTCTGCCAGGATCCGCAAGTGCCGCCAGTCTGCCAGGATCGGCCAGAGCCATCAACCTGCCTGAGCTTCCTCTCAGTCTTGAGCTACCCCTCAGTCTTGAGCTACCCCTCAGTCTTGAGCTACCCCTCAGTTCCGAGCTACTCCTCAGTCCCGAGCTACCCCTCAGTCCCGAGCTACCCCTCAGTCCCGAGCTGTCCCTCAGTCCTGAGCTGCCCCTCAGTCCAGTGGGGCCCTTGGTTAAGGTTAGTAGGCCAAGGTCGGCGGCGAGGGTCGCCAATCTAAGGATGCGAAGTAAGCGGACTAAGACTGTGTTGTAGTGGGATCCACATCCAACGCCAAAGCCGCCACCGTGGACAGACGCCCACCCAGACCCTCCCATATGGGTTTAGGTGTGCGGCCGGGAATCCACACCTTTGGGTGGGAGGGGGCTTTGTGTTTTTTTATTATTTTGGTCAGGCCAGGGTGTGACATGGGTATTTATGTGGTGTGTTTTGTCTAGGTTTTTTTGTAGGTAATGGGATTGTGATTAGTGAAGTAGTCTAGGAAAGTCTATGGTTGCCTGGAGTGGTTCTCAATCAGAGGCAGGTGTTTATCGTTGTCTCTGATTGGGAACCATATTTAGGCAGCCATATTCTTTGAGTGTTTTGTGGGTGATTGTTCCTGTCTCTGTGTTTGTTGCACCAGATAGGGCTGTTTCGGTTTTTCACGTTATTGTTTTTGTATATTGTTCGTATTTTTATCTTTATTAAAGATGTTTATGAATAACCACGTTGCATTTTGGTCCTCCTCTCCTTCACCGGAAGAAAACCGTAACATTTTGGCCCATTCCTCCTGACAGAGCTGGTGCAACTGAGTCAGGTTTGTAGGCCTACTTGCTCGCACACACTTTTTCAGGTCTACCCATACATTTTCTATAGGATTGAGGTCAAAGCTTTGTGATGGCCACTCCAATACCTTGACTTTGTTGTCCTTAAGCCATTTTAATTCAACTTTGGAAGTTTGCTTGGGGTCATTGTCCATTTGGAAGACCCATTTGCGACCAAGCTTTAACTTCCTGACTGATGTCTTGAGATGTTGCTTCAATGTATCCACACAATTGTCCATCCTCATCATGCCATCTATTTTGTGAAGTGCACCAGTCCCTCCTGCAGCAAAGCACCCCCACAACATGATGCTGCCACACCCGTGCTTCATGGTTGGAATGGTGTTCTTCAGCTTGCAAGCCTCCCCCTTTCTCCTCCGAACATAAGGATGGTCATTATGACCAAACAGTTCTATTTTTGTTTCACCAGACCAGAGGACATTTCTCCAAAAAGTACGATCTTTGTCCCCATGTGCAGTTGCAAACCGTAGTCTGGCTTTTTTATGGAAGTTTTGGAGCAGTGGCTTCTTCCTTCCTTTCAGGTTATGTCGATATAGGACTCATTTTTACTGTGGATATAGATACTTTTGTACCAGTTTCCTCCAGCATCTCCACAAGGTCCTTTGCTGTTGTTCTGGGATTGATTTGCATATTTCTCACCAAAGTATGTTCATCTCTAGAAGACAGAGCGCGTCTCCTTCATGAGCGGTATGATGGCTGCGTGGTCCCATGGTGTTTATACTTTCGTTCTATTGTTTGTACAGATGAACATGGTACATTCAGGTAATTGCTCCCAAGGATGAACCATTGTGGAGGTCTACAATTCCTTTTCTGAGGTCTTGGCTGATTTCTTTTGATTTTCCCATGATGTCAAGTAAAGAGGCAGTGAGTTTGAAGGTAGGCCTTGAAATACATCCACAGGTACACCTCCAATTGACCCAAATTATGTCAATTAGCCTATCAGAAGCTTCTAAAGCCATGACATCATTTTCTGGAATTTTCCAAGCTGTTTAATAAAGGCACAGTCAACTTGGTGTATGTAAACTTCTCACCAACTGGAATTGTGATACAGTGAATTATAAGTGAAATAATCTGTCTGTAAACAATTGTTGGAAAAATTACTTGTGTCATGCACAAAGTAGATGTCCTAACTGACTTGCCAAAACTATAGTTTGTTAACAAGAAATTTGTGGAGTGGTTGAAAAACGAGTATAAACAAGTTTTAATGACTCCAACCTAAGTGTATGTAAACTTCCCGACTTCAACTGTATCTCATGATAAGAACATGATTACTTAAAATAATGATATTATTATAAACGATTGTTACAAGAATAGTAAGTATTTCTTTACCTTCTGGGGAAAATCCATTGTATTATTGACTTCTTGACTTCTTGCCTCAGGCAACTCAGAAAACACTGAAACCAATTTCAGTTGACTTGTGCTTCAGTTAGCTGATCAAATGTATTTGACTATAGTCCAGTATTTCAAGTATCTGTCGTCCAACACATGAGTCAGTAGACTTGTGTATTAGACACAGGCAGAGCCATGGATCGCTAAGAAGATCCTCCTTTGCTTGTCAAGGCTCCTTTATGAAAAGTAACCATATAATGTATAGCACGAGTCTGTATTTATGCTCCTCCTTGTGTTGGCCTTAAATGCAAAGCAGTGATGAATTCCTTTTGCCAGCCAATCATTGTGTGTAGCCAATGCATAAACAGTAGTTCAGCAACAGTAAAAGGATCTCACGGATGGCTACTAGGCCCATATCCAGTCTGGCAAGTTCATCCATGGTTGTAAATACCTTCTTGACATGTACATGTAGCTTTTCGACACACAGTATGGGTTCATGCCTATAGGCCTTTTCTATTTTCTGGGATGTATATCATACTCTTTCACCCTTGACTATTACTCAAATGATATCCTATCGTTATAGCCTTGGTTATGTTCATGTCAATACCTGTAAGGGAGTGTGGGAATTAAAGGAACACATATTTAGGAGGAGGAGTAATTATTGCTCATAATATCTCTATTACCCTTTTCTCCACTGCCGTTTGGGATTGACACAAAATGTCTGTGTTGAATCTGTGCTCCAGGTGTGATGCTTGCCTCAGGTTTCATTCTAATTTAAACATGAAGTAGTTCCTCTGGGGCTCAGATCCCTGCAGATGGCAGGCCTACAATAGCTGTTTATAACTGGATTTATTGCAGGTTTATTTCTGTTCCTGTTCTCTAAATGGAATGTACAGACAGAGGATTGGATTGTATCGATAGGCCTCCTCAAAAACAGCACGAGTAGTCAAAGAGCCTTGCTGAATAAAATGTTGGACAGGCTTAGCGCGGCACTGTCTTACTTAAATAATATTTCATGATCAGAACTGCCTGTGTGGACTGGGCTTAGGCGGGTACTTACCCACATTTCCACAGTGAAACAGAGAAAGAGAGAAACACAGAGAGAGAGAGAGAGAGAAACACACAGAGAGAGAGTGGGAGAGTAAAAGAGAGAGAGAAACAGAGAGAGAAAGAGAAACAGAGAGAGATAATGAGAGAAAAGGAGAGTTAGAGAGAAACAGGGAGAGGGAGAGAGGGGGGAAGAAATTTGGAGACAGAGAGAGAAATAGAGAGTGAGAGAGAGAGATTTCTATGTATTTATTTTTTATAATTACTTTTATTATCACTATTTCATATTACTATTATGTATTATTTTAATACAATGTATATTGTATACAGTGATGCTTTACTGACGAAACATTTTGAATTTGAGAAAGAGAGAGCAAGAGAGAAGAAGAAGAGAAAGAGAGGGGGAGGTGAGAGAGAGAGTGAGCCAAGGAGGGCCTACAGGAGCACCTAGATCTTCTGCACAGATGTCAGACCTGAGCCCTGACAGTAAATCTCAGTAAGACAAAAATAATGGTGTTACAAAAAAGGTCTAGTTGTCAGGACCACAAATAAAAATTCCATCTAAACACTGTTGCCCTAGAGCAAAAAAACTATACATACCTCAGCCTCAACATCAGTATCACAGCTAACTTCCTCAGCAAATTGAGACAGCATGCAGAATTCTGCAAAAATATCCTCAATGTACTATTTTTTATTTTTTATTTCACCTTTATTTAACCAGGTTGTCATGTTTTGTCTTATATTGTCTTGTCATTTTGCTTTTCCTTCTGTTCGTTTTCCCCCTGCTGGTCTTTTTAGGTTCGTTCCCCTTTTTCTCTCTCCCTCCCTCTCTCTCTTCTCCTTATCGTTCCGTTCCTGCTCCCAGCTGTTCCTATTCCCCTAATCAATCATTTAGTCTTCCCACACCTGTTCCCTATCTTTCCCCTGATTAGAGTCCCTATTTCTCCCCTTGTTTTCCGTTTCTGTCCTGTCGGATCCTTGTATATTGTTCACCGTGCTGTGTCTTTGTATCGCCCTGTCGTGTCGTGTTTCCCTCAGATGCTGCGTGGTGAGCAGGTGTCTGAGTCTGCTACGGTCAAGTGCCTTCCCGAGGCAACCTGCAGTTTATTATCGAGTCTCCAGTCAGTTCTCGTGATTACGAGTGGTATTGTCTTTTATGCTTTATTTACCGCTCCGATTTGTCTAGGAGTATTGCTATTTCCTTAAACTGGATTAAAGACTCTGTTTTCGCCAAGTCGCTTTTGGGTCCTCATTCACCTGCATAACACAGGTAGGCAAGTTGAGAACAAGTTCTCATTTACAATTGCGACCTGACAATACAATGTGAAACACCAAATAATGCATGCAGATTTAACCCCGCAAAGCCCGAGGACAGCAAAACAATTAAACCCAACCAAATCATGAGAAAACAAAAAGATAATTACTTGACACATTGGAAAGAATTAACAAAAATAACAGCAAACAAGAATGTTATTTGGCCCTAAACAGAGAGTACACAGAATACCTGACCACTGTGACTGACCCAAAATTAAGGAAAGTTTTGACTATGTGCAGACTCGGTGAGCTCAGCCTTGCTATTGAGAAAGGTCGCCGAAGGCAGACCTGGCTCTAAAGAGAAGACAAGCTATGTGGAGCAGCAGAGTAGCCTAGTGGTTAGAGTGTTGGAATAGTAACCGGAAGGTTGCAAGTTCAAACCCCTGAGCTGACAAAGTACAAATCTGTCATTCTGCCCCTGAACAGGCAGTTAACCCACCTTTCCTAGGCTGTTGTTGAAAATAAGAATTTGTTCTTAACTGACTAGTTAAATAAAGGTTAAAAAAAAATATGAGGACACTGACCACAAGATGAGGTGGAAACTGAGCTGCCAAATGTATGATGATATTAGAGACACATATTTCCCTCAGATTACACAGACCCACAAATAACTCACATATCTATTGGATGAAATACCACAGTGGGCAATCACATCAACAAGAAAAGGGCAACCAGTGAAGAACACAACCAGTGTAAATACTACCCATATTGAGGTTAATTTGTTTTTCCTTTTGTACTTGAACTATTTGCTCTGTCACAACTTCCGCCGAAGTCGGTCCCTCTCCTAGTTCAGGCTGCGTTCGGCGGTTGACGTCACCGGCCTTCTAGCCATCGCCGATCCACCTTTCATTTTCCATTGGTTTTGTCTTGTCTTCCCTCACACCTGGTTTCAATTCCATCCAATACATGTTGTGTATTCAACCCTCTGTTTCCCCCATGTCCTTGTCCGGAATTGTATCTTGTAGTGCTTGTGTATGTTATGCTGGTGGATACCGGCTTTTGTTTGACCAATTCATTGATTGTTCTGTTTACAGTGTTTTTTATGTTTATGAAACAACACTGTTGTAAATCAGTTTTCGCTCTCCTGCCCCTGACTTCTCTGCTGCCAGTACGCACTCCGTTACATGCGCATCATTACAACACTGTATATTATCAAGTTTCAGGAAAAGTTCCAGATGCAGACGGTGTCAAAGAAACAAACGTTTCTTACAATCACAGGGGGCAGGCAAAATGACAGGTCAAGTGCAGGCAGAAGTCAGTAATAAAGATCAGAGTCCGTAAGGTACAGAACGGCAGGCAGTCTCGGGGTCAGGGCAGGCAGAGGTCAATAATCAAGATCAGAGTACGTGAGGAACAGAACGACAGACAGTCTCGGGGTCAGGGCAGGCAGAGGTCAATAATCCAGGATGGGGTGAAAAGGTACAGAACGGCAGGCAGTCTCGGGGTCAGGGCAGGCAGAGGTCAATAATCCAGGATGGGGTGAAAAGGTACAGAACGGCAGGCAGTCTCGGGGTCAGGGCAGGCAGAGGTCAATAATCCAGGATGGGGTGAAAAGGTACAGAACGGCAGGCAGTCTCGGGGTCAGGGCAGGCAGAGGTCGATAATCCAGGATGGGGTGAAAAGCTACAGAACGGCAGGCAGTCTCGGAGTCAGGGCAGGCAGAATGGTCAAAATGGGAAAGACAAGCGACACCTGGAGGGGGGTGGAGACACCTGGAGGGGGGTGGAGACAAGCACAAAGACATGTGAAACAGTTCAGGGTGTGACATATATAGACATAATATGACATGTGGAATGTCTTCATTCTTTTGATACTTGTGTAATATTTACTGTTCACTTTGTATTGTTTATTTCACTTTTGTTTAACCATTTCACTATCCTTGGCAATGTTAACATATCTTTCACATGCCAGTAAAGCCCCTTGAATTGAATCGAGAGAGGGAGAGAAGAAGAAGACGAGAGAAGAGAAAGAGGGGGAGGAGAGAGAGAGACAGGGAGGGGGATTCAAGTCCTTCAGGTGAAAGGTATATTTTAGGTTGATCCACTAAATTGTAGTGAATCTGCTGGTGTAGCTCACTAATCTGTAGGCTATTTAGAAAAGCAGAGTTTAGCCAGTCCCCTGCCCCAGTTACAGGTTCAGTAGGCTTTACTGTACAAGTGTAAATCTGAAAACTTTTTTTTGTTTTCTGTTTTCTTCTAATGTAGAAATGTGCAACACATATACAGTAGCTTTATTATTCTCACACACACACACACACACACACACACACACACACACACACACACACACACACACACACACACACACACACACACACACACACACACACACACACACACACACACACACACACACACACACACACACACACACACACAAATGCACAACTTCACAAGCATACACACAGGTCATGCCAGTCTACTGTATGAAAACTATCCCATTATACATACAAAAAGGGAATGTTGATCAATTCATTATAATAAATAAATTAGCCTAAAATGTAGGACATGAGCAGCTGTTGACTTGGTCTTAGAATAACATAATATTTTTTGGTTATTAAAACTGGTGATGTACAGTGTGACATAACAACAGTATCTGTCACACTCTGTCCGGATGGTCTCTCGCGTTAAACAACTTATCATCCAATCAGATGCCTCAGTTTGGAGAAACACGGCCGGGGCGGGACGTCACACCAGCCGCTCTAGTCATCCACTGGTCGACGGGCACTGAGCCCATGATTTTCTGACCAATCACAGGCGTCATTCGATCTGACGACTTTTTTTTCCGGTAGAAAGGGGCCGGCTGCTCTATAGCTCAGCGGCTCAACGTTTGAATGGAGAAAATATTGCCATGTTTTAAGCGCACTTGAGTGGAATAAGCACACGATACAAGAAAGCATCATCGGCGTACGTGTGGTCAAAAGATAAAACATGGATATCGTAAAATCGTTAGGACACCCGGAGGAAATATTCAACCTGTTCAAGTTTAAAATGGGGGGCTGTCGCACTGTGATGCCCAAGTTGGACTATGTGAGTAGCTATCTGCTCTAAACCCCCCGATTATTGCCTACCTGTAACCTAGGCTACGGCGCGACTCGCTATTGTAGTTTCTTATACATTTTGGAATAGCATAGACCTACACAACACAATGTGTGCGCTAACAGTGCCAGTCTGTATCCATGCATCTCTTTAACATTGGCCCACTTGCATTTTCTACACAACAATGCTTCTGGCTTCATCAAATGTGTAGACACATTCTACAGGAGCAATGGCACAGTAGTAACAGTAATAGGTTACCTTGTCAACTAACTACCTGAATGAACTAGAAGGGTAGCCTATTCTAACTCTATTTCTCACAGCAATGTTTGTATTGTGTAGGCCTAGAATAAATAATAGATGCGCAGTTCAGGCTAGAGAGAAGGATAACCATTGACTTAATGGCTGGGATTTGCGTTATATAATAGCCTTTGAGGGTTCATTCCGGGAGCAGATGCTGTGCGCATGTTTGTTTGACGGCGCAGGTAATGCCTGATTTCCGACACTTTAAACACCGCTTTAACCTGGAATGATGATAGTTGAATGTCCAGTAGACAATAGAAAATTACTCAAGTAAAAGTCACCCAGTAAAATAGTAATTGAGTAAAAATCTAAAAGTATTTGGTTTTAAATATACTTAAGTGTAAACGTAAAAGTATGAATAATAAAAATTCCTTATATTAAGCAAACCAAAAAACATACGGATATCCAGGGTCACACTGCAACACTCAAGACAT
The DNA here is from genome assembly GCF_021184085.1 of Oncorhynchus gorbuscha. Taxonomy (NCBI): domain Eukaryota; kingdom Metazoa; phylum Chordata; class Actinopteri; order Salmoniformes; family Salmonidae; genus Oncorhynchus; species Oncorhynchus gorbuscha. The sequence goes on from NC_060186.1 coordinate 57,024,945, forward strand.
CATTTACAAACAAAGCATTTGTGTTTCGTGAGTCTGCTAGATCAGAGGCAGTAGGGATGACAAGGGATGTTCTCTTGATATGTGTGCGAATTGGAACATTTTCTGTCCTGCTAAGCATTCAAAATGTAACGAGTACTTTTGGGTTTCAGGGAAAATGTACATAAAAAGTTGAAGTAAATGTCATACCCCCAAAAAACGTTATTTATTGTATCTAACCTTTATTTAACTAGGCAAATCAGTTAAGAATACATTCTTATTGACAATGACGGCTTACCCCGGTCAAACCTAACCCGGACTTTAAAGTATTCTTACGTAAGTACTTTACACCACTGTGAATGTCCAGTAGGATTTCCCTTTATGATGGATGAATGACACTATCATAACGTTATAGCCAAATAGAGAGTATTTTATGACGAGAGCTAGCTTTGAAATAAGACACTTCAGGTGTCAATTAAAGGGGGGCGATGTTCTTGAATCAAGAGTCCAGTTACATGCGAAAATCTGAAAGCGCGTGGTGGCTTCCCCTGGCTAGTGCACAATAGTGTGCGTCTTGAGTTCAGAGCAGCCTGCCAGTCCACGATGGGCATAATTTAGGGATTATCAACTAGATTCGGCCGCTGGACGATTTTTTATTGAGTGGATGGTCAGGGTCCAGAACATAATTACAAATAATTTGCAAACTGCAAATTGACCGCAAGACGTCCAAACGGATATAATATTGAACTAAAACACAATCATTTCAAACCTTGCTTACATTTCTATATGATCCCATACTGTTTATCTGTCCATTATGCGTGGGAATACGGCCAAATAAAACCAGGCCCGCGGGCCGTCAGTTGGAGACAACTGGCATAATATAACCACTTTGTTTTTGCTACTGACTGCCACTAGATGACAGTACAGCATCATCTGTCAGTCAGCTCAACATTTCCCCATATTCATGCGTTTTGCAATGTTGAGAAAATTGGTAAGAGGAAATTGTAGGCAAGCAACTTCTTATGCGTCACTGGGTTGGCCAAATAAGCCTACCTAATTCAAATTACGATTGCAGAGAAAGACATAGACTTACACAATAAAACGTTTAGTTATGTGTGAATAATGATGTGCATGATCATTATTTTGGGGAATTGATAGGTCTGTGTCCAATGTTTAGCAAACATGGCGTATGGTGTGTTACATGTTGTTCGGGGGGGTACTGCTTACTCTTGCAGAAAACACTGCTGTGTTATGACTGAAGTGGGAGGGGCTCCGATGTCAAACTGCATCACAGCCTACTGCTGCGCTCAATGGGTGCGCCCGTGGACAAATTCTTCGAGGCATGTGGATGGATTTATTACTCTGGTCTGGAGACTGTATAGGCCGTGAGACTTGTTTAAAGATCACCGATTGACCCCGCCCTGCAAAGTCTATAACTTCCTAAAGTTTTCACCCCGCTACAGAGTAACACTCCATGTCCTCTGCTGAACTGCGCGCACGAATTAATACCACGGATATTAATAACTGGATAGCCAACAATGTTGTCTAAATTGCTCATGGAAGGCTGAGCGTCCATTTTCCTCATATGGCCGGAGCTTGCTGCAAGTGTCCGGTTTCTCTCACGGTGTTCAAGCGCTCTCTCTGCGTCACCCCGCGGAGCCCTGGACCCGCTTCACGGTCCCTTCTCTCCGGGGGACGGCTGGGCGAGAGGGGCGTGCAGGAGGGATGTTGGGCCGCCCGCCCCAGTGCTTTGCGGACAGTAGGCTCTTACCGACACCCCGTGTTTCTCTGTTTCTCTTGCCAGGAATCCATGAGTGAGAGTCTGCGGACATGCTACCTCTATCTGAACCAGACCAGTCGCAGTTTCGCCGCTGTTATCCAGGCGCTAGACGGAGAGTTACGGTAAGTTTGCATAACCTTGCCAACTTTGCTCTCCAACCATGCAGGTAAGGGGTGTGTCTCCAGCATGTCGAAGTAAACAAGGAACCATGACAGCTGAATGCCAGCACTTTGGCAAATACACGACAAGAATGTGATCGGCTATTGGAACTTGGGAGGATTTTAGGGTATTATTATTGACCCTGGAACAATGGTCAGTTTTGACCTTGAGTTCGCTTATTTACCCATTTTAAATCTGGAAAAGAAACTGATTTTAATATGACAGAAAAGTAGTCTAAACTAGCCTACAAAGTAGCAAATGTATAGCCAAGTGCACACGCTGTAGGCAAGTTGTAGGGCACTACTGTAACTGAACTGATTTGCTTGCGGGGGAATTCAATGTAACTGCTTATAATTATATTACAGCCAGCCATATTCCCCTGCTGCAGCACTGTGTCTATTCCCACCATTCGGTTTACAGAAGTGCTGGTTTTAAGTGCACATTGTGTGTGTTTGTGCGTGTTCCTGAAAGGTTGCTTACAGGTTTTTACAGCTGTCATTCAAATGGCATGACGTTTCCCTACACATAGGACCTACAGTAGCTAGTTCACACCTTGTTGAGACATGAGTCCCTGCAGTAAAATGAAGCTTCATACCATACTGTTCATCACATGTCAGGTGTTACATTAAAGTTCAATATTGGTGTCAGCCCTTTCCCGAATGCCGGGATTGGTGTCAGCCCTTTCCCGAATGCCGGGATTGGTGTCAGCCCTTTCCCGAATACCGGGATTGGTGTCAGGCTTTGCCTGCTCAGTCTGTAACCGTTGGGTTTTCAGTGTGCCGGTCCTAACATTTCAACACAAATGAATCACTCGCATCTATTTGTATTGAAATCAATGGCACCACGACGATGAGAAACAATTCTGGGGCTCTTCCTGCAAACGTCTCTAGCCTTAATACCACACACGGTTTTAAAAGTCAAATGACCACTGTTGCTATTTAGAAATCAATGTGAGAATGATTTTCCGAAGTGAACTAGTAGGAAAAGTCTTAACCTGTTAAAGTGTTGTATTTCCTTCTGTAATCCTTTTTCTACTGGCTAACTTCGTCAAATCATATTCTCACATCAATTTCTAAATAGTGACAGGGTTTGGCACACATTTCTGTGATCGTGTGACCCTCAAATCTGTGTGGCATTGAGGCCCTAGATGTTTTTTGTAGGAGGAGCCCCCACATTTGTCTTCCCACCGTGGCCTGGAAAATGACAGGCTCGTTCTAATGCTGCGTTCATAATCAAGTGGGAAGGTAGATCTTGTTAGTTGTGAAGTCATGAATACCAGTTGGATGCATTCACATGTTTTGATCTCGTTGAGAAACGGCGATTGGCTAATGGCCAACAAACTGCATCAACTATAAATAAAATTACAGCTATCATGCTCCTATTATAGTGTTCAAAAACCATATTAATAGATTGCCTTTTATAAATAATTTTTATTGTTGCATTGAACTGACGAAAGTGCTGTAATCGAGGTCATTTCCTCAGTAGACGACATCAGAGGTCAGCATGTGGGAGAAGTCAAAGTTCAGGGATGATAGTCGAGTTTCCCACCAGTAATTACCAGTTGGAGTGGCATTGAAGTGGGTTTTTCCCAGTTGTACGTTGTAAATTCGACCTTCCCAATTGGTTATGAACGCAGGGCATGACCTGCCACGCATATGACAAAAACACTGGTACTAAAGCAAAGATATTGGTCTCTTTTAAGCAATCAATTTTGCGTTATTGTGATTACTATAAACATTTACACTATCATCACCAATCTGAGGTGAAAAGGATGTTTATTTCCTGTAAATATTGTGTGGTGAAAATGTTTGTCTGTGTAATGTAGTAACACGTTCTGTCCACCATAGGGAAATTAGAGTAATATAAAATAATTCAACATGTCAAACTAATTTAATATTTTAATTTAGGATGATAGTAAATTAAGCACAGTCATAGATTTTTACAATAATGACATATATTTCTTACTACTTTAACCATAGAGCGAGTTTAAAAATACTCCTAAACATAATTTTAATGGGCGCTCTAGACTAGAGCTTCGAATCAAATACATTTTTATCTGTCACATGCTCTGAATACAACAGGTAGACAGGTAGACCTTACCATGAAATTCTTACTTACAAGCCCTTAACCAACAATGCAGTTAAGAAAATATTTACTAAATACATTTTTTTTTAAAGTAACACTAACAATAATGGGGTACTGGTAGCGAGTCAATGTGTAGGGGTACAGCTTAGTTGAGGTAATTGAGGTAATGTGTACATGTAGGTAGGGGTAAAGTGACTATGCGTAGATAATAAACAACGAGTAGCAGTGTAAAAACTAAAGGGGTGACTGTGCAGCAACCTGAACCTTTGCCGTTCCCTAGTAAGAGGTGTCTCTGCAGCCTGTCCAAGTAAGGAACCATGGCAGCACGTTGGCACATGCCAGACAAAATTAGATATTGGAACTTGGAGGATTTTAGGTTATTTTTTATTATTGACCCTGGAACATATGGTCAGTAATCAGTTTTGACCTTTAGTTCACTTCTTTACCTCTTTAGGGCTTAAGAACAAACATATTTTGATATGACAGTAAAATAACCTAAACTTCAAGTGACAAACATACAGTATGGACTGCAAGTGCACAAGCTGTAGGCAAGTTGTAGCGTAGGCCTGCGGTTACTGAACTGATTTTTTGGCGGTGGAATTCAATGTAAACAAACGGCTTCTATTGCAGCCATTTGTACATTGTCTAATCCCACGGTTCAGTGTACAGAAGTGACACAGCTGGTTTTAAGTGCAAAGTGTGTTCCGGAAGGTTGATTAATTGTATTTTTTTACATCATTCAAATGGCATGCAGTTTCCCTAAACAGATGACCGACAGTATTTAGTTCACACACAAGTCCCTGCAGTAAAATGTATTAAGCGTCATACCAAACATCACATGTCAAGTGTTACATTAAAGTTAAATATTGGTGTCTGTCAGCTCCTTCCTGAATACCCAGGGTTGGTGTCAGCCCTTGCCGGCTCACTCTGTAACAGTTAGGTTTTCAGTAAGCAGGTCCTAACCTTCTCATATCAATGAATTCTTCCCCTGTCCCTTCTTTTTGTCCAGGCATGCAGTGTGTATCTTCTACCTGGTCCTACGTGCCCTTGACACAGTGGAAGATGATATGACCATCCCCCTGGAGAAGAAGGTGCCCATGCTGAATGACTTCCACACGTACCTTTACCAGGCCAACTGGTGCTTCACTGAGAGCCACGAGAAGGACAGGCGGGTCCTGGAGGACTTCCCCACGGTCAGTGGAACCGCTGGCACTACTGCGTACTATATAACCCTACATAAAGTGTAAAAATCTGTTGGTCTCTAAATCCGTCGAGAACTAGGAACATGTCAAAACTATCGCACACTCGTCTGTGTGGTTGGCTTCTGACTCCTCACCGCTAGTTACTTCAAACGGATTCAGTTAGATCTGCCCACTATAGTGTTGTCGGGTTAGAATATTATGTTGAGGCCCATTACTGTACACTTTGTCACCACCACATACATGTGGACACATCTGCTTCCATTTGAGGTATTTTACGTGGTTCCAAAAAGGGAGGAACAATACAATCATGAGGACCTATTACAAGATACTAAGATAAATACATGTGCAATAATATAGAAATCTACTAGCAACGTAGAGAGAATGTAAACATTACATTTTATATATATATATATATAAATAAATAAAATGTAACATATATATATATATATTACACTGCTCAAAAAAATAAAGGGAACACTAAAATAACACATCCTAGATCTGAATGAATGAAATATTCTTATTAAATACTTTTTTCTTTACATAGTTGAATGTGCTGAAAACAAAATCACAAACATTATCAATGGAAATCAAATTTATCAACCCATGGAGGTCTGGATTTGGAGTCACACTCAAAATTAAAGTGGAAAACCACACTACAGGCTGATCCACCTTTGATGTGATGTCATTAAAACAAGTCAAAATGAGGCTCAGTAGTGTGTGTGGCCTCAATGTGCCTGTATGACCTCCCTACAACGCCTGGGCATGCTCCTGATGAGGTGGCGGATGGTCTCCTGAGGGATCTCCTCCCAGACCTGGACTAAAGCATCCGCCAACTCCTGGACAGTCTGAGGTGCAACTGGTTGGTGGATGGAGCGAGACATGATGTCCCAGATGTGCTCAATTGGATTTAGGTCTGGGGAACGGGCGGGCCAGTCCATAGCATCAATACCTTCCTCTTGCAGGAACTGCTGACACACTCCAGCCACATGAGGTCTAGCATTGTCTTGCATTAGGAGGAACCCAGGGCCAACTGCACCAGCATATGGTCTCACAAGGGGTCTGAGGATCTCATCTCGGTACCTAATGGCAGTCAGGCTACCTCTGGTGAGCACATGGAGGGCTGTGCGGCCCCCCAAAGAAATGCCACCTAACACCATGACTGACCCACCGTCAAACTGGTCATGCTGGAGGATGTTGCAGGCAGCAGAACGTTCTCCACGGCATCTCCAGACTGTCACCTGTGCTCAGTGTGAACCTGCTTTCATCTGTGAAGAGTACAGGGCGCCAGTGGCGAATTTGCCAATCTTGGCAAATGAAAAACATCCTGCACGGTGTTGGGCTGTAAGCACAAGCCCCACCTGTGGACGTCGGACCCTCATGGAGTCTGTTTCTGACTGTTTGAGCAGATACATGCACATTTGTGCCCTGCTGGAGGTCATTTTGCAGGGCTCTGGCAGTGCTCCTCCTGCTCCTCCTTGCACAAAGGCGGAGGTAGCGGTCCTGCTGCTGGGTTGTTGCCCTCCTCCACGTCTCCTGATGTACTGGTCTGTCTCCTGGTAGCGCCTCCATGCTCTGGACACTACGCTGACAGACACAGCAAACCTTCTTGCCACAGCTCGCATTGATGTGCCATCCTGGATGAGCTGCACTACCTGAGCCACTTGTGTGGGTTGTAGACTCCGTCTCATGCTACCACTAGAGTGAAAGCACCGCCAGCATTCAAAAGTGACCAAAACATCAGTCAGGAAGCATAGGAACTGAGAAGTGGTCTGTGGTCCCCACCTGTAGAACCACTTCTTTATTGGGGGTGTCTTGCTAATTGCCTATAATTTCCACCTGTTGTCTATTCCATTTGCACAACAGCATGTGAAATTGATTGTCAATCAGTGTTGCTTCCTAAGTGGACAGTTTGATTTCACAGAAATGTGATTGACTTGGAGTTAGGCAAGTCATTTAAGAACAAATTCTTATTTACAATGAAGACCTACCCCAGCCAAACCCGGACAATGCTGGGCCAATTGTGCGCCGCCCTATGTGACTCGACAGGACATGGACTCTACAAGGTGTCTAGAGCGTTCCACAGGGATGCTGGCCCATGTTGACTCCAATCCTTCCCACAGTTATGTCAAGATGGCTGGTTGTCCTTTGGGTGGTGGACCATTCTTGATACATATTCTTGGAACTGTTGAGTGTGAAAACCCCAGCAGCGTTGCAGACCTTGACACACTCAAACCGGTGTGGCAGGCACCTACTACCATACTCTGTTCAAAGGCACTTAAATATTTTGTCTTGCCCATTATCCCTCTTAATGGCACACATACACAATCCATGTCTTAATTGTCTGAAGGCTCAAAAATCCTTCTTTAACCTGTCTCCTCCCCTTCATCTCCACTGATTTAAAGTGAATTTAAGTAACATCACTAAGGGTTCATAGCTTTCACCTGGATTCACCTGGTCAGTCTATGTCATGGAAAGAGCAGTTGTTCTTAATGTTTTGTATAATCAGTGTATATTACACCCAATAGCATTTCCAACACTTACTTGTCAATGGATGGACAACACTTCAGTTAGGAACAGAATGTCACAGTCTGTCAGCAACACAACTATTTGCTTCTTCTTTTGCAATGGAAAAACATGCACTAACTAGAGGTGAGCAGAGCTGTTTTCCTGCAGTGCATCGAAGCTCCCTGATTGGTTGGATGAACAGAGGTTTGAAGGGTGATTGACAGGGCTACATGCCAGTCAGGTGGAATAAGCCTGCCTTTTTTTAACCTAAGGATTGCATAACACTGTCATGACAATGAAATATGTAGCAGAAATCATACAATGGGCATCTGTCATCATGCTATGTGCGTGTGTATTTAAATTAATCTCTTTTCTGTTCAGATTTCCTTGGAGTTCAGGAACCTGGGTCAGGCATACCAGGATGTGATCTCGGACATCTGCCACCGCATGGGAGTTGGAATGGCTGAGTTTCTGGAGAAGAAAGTGGGCTCCATGAAGGAGTGGGACCAGGTAAATGTCACCTTAATGTTAGGCAAGCATTATACACGTGTTAGACTAACAGCTTCACATTTGCTGGTTAATAGTAGAGCTGGGAATTGCCAGGGACTTCACGATACAATATTATTAAGGTACGATATGTATTGCAATTCGATACTGTGATTAATTGCGATGTTCCAAACATTGCTCACCACATGTCTGCTGCAGAGACGAGGGAGGATTAGAAAACAAGTTTTGATCAGTCAGAAATAAAAGTGCTAAAACCGATTTGCTCCCTATTGAAAAAGAAGATGGAGAACAAACTATGAAGGAACAATACTGGAGTTTTGGTGCAGGTACAGCCAACAAGCGCAAAAATAATATTGCGATATTGTCAAAACGATAGGATATGATATATTGTAAAAAATAATGTCCTGATATGTAACTGTATTACCTAGTGGTAGCCTGACGTGTGTGACTATTACCTAGTGGTAGCCTGACGTGTCACTATAACCTAGTGGTAGCCTGACGTGTGTCACTATTACCTAGTGGTAGCCTGACGTGTGTCACTGTAACTTAGTGGTAGCCTGACGTGTGTCACTGTAACCTAGTGGTAGCCTGACGTGTGTCACTGTAACCTAGTGGTAGCCTGACGTGTGTCACTATAACCTAGTGGTAGCCTGACGTGTGTCACTATAACCTAGTGGTAGCCTGACGTGTGTCACTATAACCTAGTGGTAGCCTGACGTGTATCAAATGACAAATAGCTTGATGCTACATGAAAGTCATGTAAACCCACTGATTTCTACACTTCACACCAGTCTGTAATATATTTTTGAGTGTTAAATACATGTGTATTAACATTACCCCCTGTGCAGTACTGTCACTATGTGGCAGGGCTGGTGGGTATAGGCCTGTCCCAGCTGTTCTCTGCCTCCCAGCTGGAGGACCCCGAGGTGGGCAAGGACACAGAGCTGGCCAACTCCATGGGCCTGTTCCTCCAGAAGACCAACATCATCAGAGACTACCTGGAGGATATACAGGTGGCGAGGGCCTTCTGGCCACAAGAGGTAACTACACTGCGTGTGTGTGTGTGTGCACTGTATGTGTCATTAATGGGGTGTGTGTAGTTAATGTGTGTGTTGCATGTCCCTCTGTAGGCATGGAGTCAGTTTGCGTGTCGTCTGGAGGACCTGGCAGAGTCTGACCAGCTGACCTCAGCCCTGTCCTGTCTCAACCTGCTGGTGACAGACGCCCTGCGCCACGTCCCTGATGTCATCACCTATCTGGCACGCCTACGCAACCAGAGCGTCTTCAACTTCTGCGCCATACCACAGGTAAATGCTACCATTGAAATGTTACATTTCAAAGTACATTCCCACTGGAGAAAGCTGCTAGTTGCATTTCCATTCACATTTTCACTTTTCATTCCTGGTTGTTTGAGTCAGGATCCTCAGGAAGCATTTCATTTTGCTGTACTGTATGTCTCAATAATGTCCAGGTGATGGCGATAGCGACCCTCTCAGCCTGTTACAACAACCCTCAAGTATTCCAGGGCGTGGTGAAAATCAGGAAGGGTCAGGCCGTCACCCTCATGATGCAAGCCACCAACATGGGTGCTGTGCAAAGCATCATGGCCCAATACAGCCAGGAGGTGTGTGTCTTTGGGTGTGTCATGTATTCAATTGTGTTTGTTTGTGTTATTGTGCATCTGAGTGTGTGTTCTTACTTTATGTTTGAGTTTTCTGATCTCTCTCGCTCTTTCTTTTTCTCTCTCTTTCTCCAGATGCTACAGAGGGTGTCCTTGACAGATCCATCCCGGGACAAAACCCTGTTTATCCTGGGTGTGATCCAGGAGAGGACTCTCTCCCAAGCCACCCTGGCCTCCCGGACTGCCCACCTCTCCCCCATGTACCTCTCCGCTGCCATGATCCTCGCCGCCCTCAGCTGGCAGTACCTAAGCACTACAGCTGGACAACCTCCCGGCACTGCTGACATGCAGGGCCATTGAGCCCACTCAACCCCCACTAACCCTCACCCTGCATGGGGTGCACGACTGAGATGCTCCCCTCTCTCCTGAGGCCTGGTTCTCCCTCTCCCCTGGAGGAATCTTACCCTCCCATTCACCTGTCCTGTTTAACTCACCTGTGATGGTCTGTAGAGGCCTGTACTATGGGAGTCACTGGTAGCAAGGGTTGTCTTATTGTGTTTGATAGTGATTTGCAGTCTTACTTTCCGTAACATTATTTTCTAACACATTGGTCATACTCACGTCAGATACACACGGCACCTGGCACATCTCTCATTTGTTTTTTTGATTTGTTTTTATGTTGATTTTAGTTATTTTGTAACCACAACCCTGGTTTTGTTTGTTACATGTTTTGAAAGGGAGAATTCCAATAGAGCTATAATGGATTGGTAATTTCATTTTTTTTTAAACATTAATTTGAAATGTGAATAGGATTTAGTAAAGTCTTGGACCCATCACACACACCTAAAGCACACAGCTCACACACATACAGGACATTGCGATTAAGAAACATCAACTAAACCATTGTGCATTTCTTATAGTTGTTTTTTTTTTTTTTGGGGGGGGGGTTGTAATGTTATTTTCAATAACACAATGGTTCTGTTTGATGTGTTTTATAAGTGTCTGTATATCTCCATAGCAAGAACTAAGATGATTGTTTATGTACAGTATAGCTACATGTTGTCACATTCAATCATAGTAAACTGGACACATCTCAATAGTCTAAAGTTGCCTCCTCCCCTTGTATTCTCTACCTCAACTGCACTGATCTGAAAAGACGTAGCAAATATGAAACAATATGACAGAAGCCTAGCTTAGCTTTCATCTATATGTCTGTGTCTTTCTCATTGTGGACAAAGGAAAGGGGACTAGGAGAGGAAGCCACATTTGTCTTTTGAGACATGCCCAGTGTAAGACGATACAGAGACTGGTGGAAGCAGGATTGCAGCAGAGCACATAGTAGCAGGCTGCTAAGTGTCCTTAAGACAGAGCTTTGGTGAGTAGGAAGGCTACAATAGTGTGGTGTATCCTTGTACACAACCAAAGAAGACATGAATATTGCTATGTAATGTGATCTTTTAATTTGTATATCATTGAAAAAAGAATAAAAGACAATAGTGTTTCTGAATGTTTATTTTATTTTTCTGCCTCATCAGTGTCCTTTGTAAGATAACCCAGTTTTTTGGGGAGATTGACTTATCCTACAAGACAATGGATGATAGTTTTATAGTTTACAGACAGTAAAATTGTACATTCATTAAAGATGAGTTCAAGTCATGCTAGTTCAAAGTCCTGGGGGGAAACACTCTAAACCTGTTGTTGTCATTTATGTAAGACTATGTTTTATTTCAAACATTTCATAACTCAAATTGATTGTAAGGTGAATGTTTTTTTTCTTAGTTTTCTAACATTGGTTCAATGCAGACATAATTCCAGTGAGTATCTGATGCTCATTAACTTTGACTTAAATAAATTGTATCAATCCAAGGAAAACGTTTTACAATTAAAATAATAAAAAATATTTCACCTTTATTTAACCAGGTGGGCCAGTTGACAATAAGTTCTCATTTACAACTACGACCTGGCCAGTAACTTTCAGGGCACTTGTTATCAACCTTCGGAAAGAGCCCTGTTACAGAGGTGTCCCTGACAGACCCGTCCCGGGACAAAACCCCTGTGTGGAATATGTGGACAACTACAAATACCTAGGTGTCTGTTTAGACTATAAACTCTCCTTCCAGACTCACATTAAACATCTCCAAATCAAAATTAAATCTAGAATCGGCTACCTATTTCGCAACAAAGCATCCTTCACTCATGCTGCCAAACACCCTCTTAAAACTGAGCATCCTACCGATCCTTGACTTCAGCGATGTCATTTACAAAATAGCCTCCAACACTCTACTCAGCAAATTGGATGCAGTCTATCACAGTGCCATCAGTTTTGCCACCAAAGCCCCATATATTACCCACCACTGCGACCTGTACGCTCTCATTGGCTGGCCATCGCTTCATACTTATGGCCAAACTCACTGGCTCCAGGTCATCTACAAGTCTCTGCTAGGTAAAGCCCCGCCTTATCTCAGGTCACTGGTCACCATAGCAGCACCCACCTGTAGCATGCACTCCACCAGGTATATCTCACGGGTCACCCCAAAGCCAATTCCTCCTTTGGCCGCCTTTCCTTCCAGTTCTCATCTGCCAATGACTGGAACGAACTGCAAAAATCGCTGAAGCTGGAGACCCATATCTCCCTCACTAGCTTTAAGCACCAGCTGTCAGAGCAGTCCACAGATCAATGCACCTGTACATAGCCCATCTGTAAACAGCCCATCCAACTACCTCATACCCATACTGTATTTATTTATTTATCTTGCTCCTTTGCACCCCAGTATCTCTACTTGCACATTAATCTTCAGCACATCCTATCATTCCAGTGTCTAATTGCTAGATTGGAATTACTTCGCCACCATGGCCTATTTATTGCCTTACCTCCCTTATCTTACCTCATTTGCACTCATTGCATAGACTTTTTGTTTTCTTTTTTTCTACTGTATGTTGGTTCTGCCCCTGAACAGGCAGTTAACCCACTGTTCCTAGGCCATCATTGAAAATAAGAATTTGTTCTTAACTGACTTGCCTAGTTAAATAAAGGTAAAATACATTTCATGTGTAACTAAGTGTTATAAGTTTCGAACTGCTGTCCTTTATCTTGGCGAGGTTGCAGTTGTAAATGATAACTTATTCTCAACTATCCTATCTGGTTAAATAAAGTTGAAATAAAATAAAATAAATACAGGAGAGGACTCTACCCCATATTGTTATCCCCTAACATGATCCTCGCCGCCCTCAGCTGGCAGTACCTAAGCACTACAGCTGGACAACCTCCCGGCACCGCAGACATGCCGGGCCATTGAGCCCACTCAATCCCGACTAACCCTCACCCTGCATGGGGTGCACGACTGAGATGCTCCCCTCTCTCCTGAGGCCTGGTTCTCCCTCTCCCCTGGAGGAATCTTACCCTCCCATTCACCTGTCCTGTTTAACTCACCTGTGATGGTCCGTAGAGGCCTGTACTATGGGAGTCACTGGTAGCAGGGTTGTCTTATTGTGTTTGATAGTGTATTGCAGTAGTCTTCCGTTCCGTTACACTTGTCATACTCACGTCAGATACACACGGTATCTGGCAAATCTCTTTTCCTAATTTAGTGTTTTGGTTTAGTTTTATGTAGATTTTTGTTATTTTGTAACCACAGCCCTTGTTCTGTTTGTCAATTTTTTTACAACATGTTTTGAATGTGAGAATACCAATAGAGCTATAATGGATTGCAATTATCAAATGAAACTTTAATTTGAAATGTGAATGAGATTGAGTAAAGTCTTAAGACACATCACACAAATTTAAAGCACACAGCTTGCACACACATACAGGACATTGAGATTAACAAACATACATATGTAGTCTGTTGTTTCTTTTGACTTGGTTTGTAATGTTATTTTTTAATCTCATGTCAGAGTCAATAGCAATTGTAATGACAACACAATGGTTCTGTTTGATGTGTTTTATAAGTGTATGTCTATCTCCATAGCAAGAACTAAGATGGCTGTACTGTGTTTATGTACAGTATAGATACATATTGACAATGTTGTCACATTCAATCATAGTAAACTGGGCAAATCTCAATAGTCTAAAGTTGCCTCCCCCCTTGTATTCTCTACCTCAACTGCACTGATCTAAAAAGACGTAATAGCAAATATGAAACAATATGACAGAAGCCTAGCTTAGCTTTCATCTATATGTCTGTGTCTTTCTCATTATGGACAAAGTAAAGGGGACTAGGAGAGGAAGCCACATTTGTCATTTGAGACATGCCCAGTGTAAGATGATACAGTGACACGAGCCAACCAGACGAGCTAAGTGACTTCTATGAGCGCTTCGAGGAAAGCAACACTGAAGCATGCATGAGAGCACCAGCTGTTTCAGACGACTGTGTGATCACACTCTCCGTAGCCGATGTGAGTAAGACCTTTAAACAGGTCAACATTCACAAGGCCGCAAGGCCAGACGGATTCACAGGACGTGTACTCCGAGCATGCGCTGACCAACAAGCAAGTGTCTTCATTGACATTTTCAACCTCTGTAATACCAACATGTTTCAAGCAGACCACCATAGTCGTTATGTGCAAGAACACTAAGGTAACCTGCCTAAATGACTACTGACAGGTAGCACTCACTTTAGTAGCCATGAAGTGCTTTGAAAGGCTGGTCATGGCTCACATCAACACCATTATCCCAGGAACCCTAGACCCACCCTAATTTGCATACCGGCCCAACAGATCCACAGATGCACAATCTCTATTGCACTTCACACTGCCCTTTCCCACCTGAACAAAAGGAACACCTATGTGAGAATGCTATTACTTAACTACAGCTCAGCGTTCGAACACCATAGTGCCCTCAAAGCTCATCACTAAGCTAAGGACCCTGGGAGTAAACATCTCCCTCTGCAACTGGTTCCTGGACTTCCTGATGGGCCAGCCCCAGGTGGTAAAGGTAGGTAACAACACATCTGCCACACTGATCCTCAACACGGGGGCCCACAGGGCTGCGTGCCCAGTCCCCTCCTGTACTCCACATCACCAACGAACTATCATGGTCCAAACACACCAAAACAGCCGCGAAGAGGGCACGACAATGCCTTTTCCCCCTCAGGCGACTGAAATGATTTGACATGGGTCCTCAGATCCTCAAAAAGTTCTACAGCTGCACCATCGAGAGCATCCTGACTGGTTGCATCACCGCCTGGTATGGTAACTGCTCGGCCTCCGAACGAAAGGCACTACAGAGGGTAGTACGTATGGCCCAGTACATCACTGGGCCAAGCTTCCTGCCATCCAGGACCTCTACACCAGTCGTAGTCAGAGGAAGGCCCTAAAAATTGCCAAAGAATCCAGCCACCCTAGTCATAGACTGTTCTCTCTGCTACCACATTGCAAGAGGTACCGGTGTGCCAAGTCTAGGTCCAAAAGGCTTACCCCCAAGCCATAAGACTCCTGAACAGCTAATCAAATGTCTACACCCACCCCCCCCCTCCCCACATGCAGGACCAGTCAAAGGTTTGGACACACCTACTCATTCTTACTATTTTCTACATTGTAGAATAATAGTGAAGACATCAACACTATGAAATAACACATATCATATGGAATCATGTAGTAACCAAAAAAGTGTTAAACAAATCTTACATATATTTTATATTTGAAATTCCTTAAAGTAGCCACCCTTTGCCCTGATGACAGTTTTACACAGTCTTGGCATTCTCTCAACCAGCTTCACCTGGAATACTTTTCAACAGTCTTGAAGGAGTTCCCACATATGCAGCAGGGATGCAAACTAGTCACCTTTCGGCGAAATTTGTCGTTTTGAATCGAAAATAGATGACCCAAGTGATTCGTGTAGATCTAATGAGAAAAATTTGGGCGTTGGGGCTTGGCATAGGATCACACTACTGGCTGTAAGCGAACGAGTGATGCGCATTTGGAGCAATACTAGCTGTATCCAAGGCTCAGCCAACCATTCACATAACAACAGATTGCAGCACGCTACTGAAGAGAGGAAGAGACAACCAATTTGCTAGTTACAGCATCAACGCGAAAAACAACTGCCATTTGGATAGTTTGAGGTGAGGGAGAAAGTGTGGTGGAACAAGTATTGTTAGAGTCAAGTAACGTTATCTTGCTAGCTGGATCAAATTCTCCGTTAGCTAGCCAGAGAAATGTTGATCAACATTAGCCAACTTAACTGATCAAATAATTTAGTTTATAGTGTGAAAATGAGCTAACGTTACAACATCAGATGAGCTAACATTAGTAACCTAACCTATTTGCCGTAGTGTTAACTGGTATACGACTCCTTGCCGTTATAATGCGTTAGTTGCTTACTGGACCCTAGCAATCTGTGTGAAATGTTGACTAGTTAACTAGCTAGCAAAGTAACTACTATCTGTGAACTAATGTTTAACCTCTACAGTTTGTGGTTCATTTTCAGAAAGAGAGAACTAAGTGAAAATGAGGCATTGCTTGTTAAACAAGTGGATTCAGTGATGAAGTGTAGCTGGAGCTGGGCCTGGCTTAAGCTGGATGCCACTATAGAGGTGAAATGAACCCCAAACACTTTCCCTCTTTCAATACAGCAGATAAAAGAGGGGTATGCCAGGTGTACTCTCTGCCTGAAAGATGTCAATTATGCCAACAAAGGGTATCTTGTTCTGCTGGCACATTGTAGAACAGATGTCCACAGGCAGAAAGTGTACACTGTAATAATGTTGTGTAGCCCAAAAACATGGCTTTTGTTGTGTTGAACTTGGCAGTAACACTGTGGGGGGGGGGGGATTATTACATTTTTTTACTCAGTGAACTTTATTTTTGCACACTTTTAGCCATGTGCACTTGATCGATGTCTACTATAGAGGCCACTATAATAGAGAAAAAATATCATGCCTTTATGTTTCATTCTATTTCTACTTTAAGATGTTTTTTTCTCAAGTGCAATATTTAGATGTGTGTGTGTGTGTGGTCACACGCGTTCTATTATAAAGGCGGTCATGGCTAACTGCAATATTAGTGTATTGTTTTTTTTCAAGACTTGTAGTGTAATTCGCTGTAAAGTCAAGGAAACTGATAACATTGGATTGCTTTCTTTACATTTTTTAGCTGTGAGTTAGGTTCACATTAACAACTTTTTATTTTACACACAGACTGAGCATGTAGATCATATTCTTTGTTGTTTAATTAGTTAAAACCTCCATTTCCCCCCTAACAGGGATTTTTTTTGCATTTTTCGGTGCAAAAAAAAGTGTCACCTTTTTGGGCCCTCACCAGTTTGCATCCCTGATGCTGAGCACTTATTGGCTGCTTTTCCTTCACTCTGCAGTCTAACTCATCCCAAAACATCTCAATTGGGTTGAGGTCGGGTGATTGTGGAGGCCAGGTCATCTGTGGCAGCACTCCATCACTCTTCTTCTTGGTCAAATAGCACAGCCTGGAGGTGTGTTGGGTCATTGTCCTGTTGAAGAACAAATGATAGTCCCACTAAGCATAAACCAGATGTGATGTCGTATCACTGAAGACACAGACAGTGTCACCAGCAGAGCACCCGCACACAATCATACATTCTCCTCCTCCATGCTTCACGGTGTCACATTTGAGACCAAATCTCAAATTTGGTCTCCTCAGACCAAAGGACAGATTTCCACCATTCTAATGTCCATTGCTTGTGTTTCTTGGCCCAAGCAAGTTTCTTATTATTATTTGTGTCCTTTAGTAGTGGTTTCTTTTCAGCAATTCAATCATGAAGGCCTGATTCCCACAGTCTCCTCTGAACAGTTGATGTTGAGATGTGTCTGTTACTTGAACTCCGTGAAGCATTTATTTGGGCTGCAATCTGGGGTGCAGTTAACTCTAATGAACTTATACTCTGCAGCAGAGGTAACTCTGGGTCTTCCATTCCTGTGGCGGTCCTCATGAGAGTTAGTTTCATCATTGCGCGTGATGGTTTTTGTGACTGCACTTAAAGAAACGTTCAAAGTTCTTGAAATGTTTTGGTTTGATTGACCTTCATATCTTAAAGTAATGATGGACTGTCATTTCTCTTTGGTTATTTGAGCTGTTCTTGCCTTAATATGGACTTGGTCTTTTACCAAATAGGGCTATCTTCTGTATACCACCCCTACCTTGTCACAACACAACTGATTGGCTCAAACGCATTAAGAAGGAAAGAAATTCCACAAATTAACTTTTAACAAGGCACACCTATTAATTGAAATGCATTCCAGGTGACTACCTCATAAAGCTGGTTGAGAGAATATGTCCACTGTAGGTCCACTGACGATGCAATCGCCATCACACTGCACACTGCCCTATCCCATCTGGACAAGAGGAATACCTATGTAAGAATGCTGTTCATTGACTACAGCTCAGCATTTAACACCATAGTACCCTACAAACTCGTCATTAAGCTCGAGACCCCAGGTCTCGACCTCGCCCTGTGCAACTGGACTGGGTCCTGGACTTTCTGACGGGCCACCCCCAGGTTATGAAGGTAGGAAACAACATCTCCAACCCGCTGATCCTCAACACTGGGGCCCCACAAGGGTGCGTTCACAGCCCTCTCCTGTACTCCCTGTTCACCTATGACTGCGTGCCCATACACGCTTCCACCTCAATCATCAAGTTTGCAGACGATACTACAGTGGTAGTATCAACAACGACGAGACAGCCTATAGGGAGGAGGTGAGGGCACTCTGAGAGTGGTGTCGAGCGAGGCCCATGGTGCGAGGCCCATGGTGCGTCATGGTGTAGAGAGAGAGAGAGACCAGACACCATTTAGTTAACTAATCTACTGTTACAGATCTACAAGAGGGGAAACAGATCTGGTAGTAGACACTGAGAAACTGTGAAGAGGAGGCCACTCAGCATTATTATATATTATTTCAGACAGAAATGGACACTATCTTCTAGACTGTGGGGGGGAGAGGAAAAAAATCATAGAAAGATATCATTCTACGATCAATAAGTGTCTGCGTTGGGCTCGCGTTAGGATGCTCTGCAGACAGTAGCGATTCAGACAAAACATCTGAACCGTAGTCCAGGCATAAACAGATGAGTACAATGGTTTGATTTGTCTAATCTTAGCAATTTCTTCTTAGCTAGCTACATAGCCGTCTTTGTATCAAAGATAATTGTGTAATTATCGTATTTCGTCGGCCTAACGTAGTCTACACTGCTATCTGCCCAGCAGCTAGCCAGCTAGCAAACGTCCACCGTCTACCGAATAGCAGCACTGTAGAAACTATTACACTCAACTGAACGACTTGATTAGTGTAGTGTTAGCTAACTACATAGTTGTCTTTGCTGTCTTCGTATCCAAGATAATTGTGTAGTTTAGAGTGTGTAGTCTTAGAGTGATTATCTTAATTCACCGAGGTTAGCTAGCCAGCTATTTGTCGTCCTTAACGTAGGAGACACTGCTAGCTAGCCAACAGCTAGCCAACGTCTACCGAATAGAACCTCCGCACTCAACAACCCGGTCGCATTCCGCTTCGCTCCACAGGTAGTATCACACTTTTCATTTCATTTCATCACAGTACAACGGTTTGATTTGTTTGATCGTAGCTAGCTACATAGCAGTCTTTGTATCAAAGATAATTGGGTAGTCTAGAGCGACTTTCTAGGTTAGCTAGCCAGCTATTGTCTTTCTTTTAACGCAACGTAACGTAAACAACACTGCTAGCTAGCCTGCTAGCCCCCGAATAGCAGCACTGTAGAAACTATTACACTCAACGGAACGACTTGATTAGTGTAGTGTCAACAACGCAGCCACTGCCAGCTAGCCTACAAAGTCAACAACGCAGCCACTGCCAGCTAGCCTACTTCAGCAGTACTGTATCATTTTAATCATTTTAGTCAATAAGATTCTTGCTACGTAAGCTTAACTTTCTGAACATTCGAGACGTGTAGTCCACTTGTCATTCCAATCTCCTTTGCATTAGCGTAGTCTCTTCTGTAGCCTGTCAACTATGTGTCTGTCTATCCCTGTTCTCTCCTCTCTACACAGACCATACAAACGCTCCACACCGCGTGGCCGCGGCCACCCTAATCTGGTGGTCCCAGCGCGCACGACCCACATGGAGTTCCAGGTCTCCGGTAGCCTCTGGAACTGCCGATCTGCGGCCAACAAGGCAGAGTTCATCTCAGCCTATGCCTCCCTCCAGTCCCTCGACTTCTTGGCACTGACGGAAACATGGATCACCACAGACAATACTGCTACTCCTACTGCTCTCTCTTCGTCCGCCCACGTGTTCTCGCACACCCCGAGAGCTTCTGGTCAGCGGGGTGGTGGCACCGGGATCCTCATCTCTCCCAAGTGGTCATTCTCTCTTTCTCCCCTTACCCATCTGTCTATTGCCTCCTTTGAATTCCATGCTGTCACAGTTACCAGCCCTTTCAGCCCTTTTAACATCCTTATCATTTATCGCCCTCCAGGTTCCCTCGGAGAGTTCATCAATGAGCTTGATGCCTTGATAAGCTCCTTTCCTGAGGACGGCTCACCTCTCACAGTTCTGGGCGACTTTAACCTCCCCACGTCTACCTTTGACTCATTCCTCTCTGCCTCCTTCTTTCCACTCCTCTCCTCTTTTGACCTCACCCTCTCACCTTCCCCCCCTACTCACAAGGCAGACAATATGCTCGACCTCATCTTTACTAGATGCTGTTCTTCCACTAACCTCATTGCAACTCCCCTCCAAGTCTCCGACCACTACCTTGTATCCTTTTCCCTCTCGCTCTCATCCAACACTTCCCACACTGCCCCTACTCGGATGGTATCGCGCCGTCCCAACCTTCGCTCTCTCTCCCCCGCTACTCTCTCCTCTTCCATCCTATCATCTCTTCCCTCTGCTCAAACCTTCTCCAACGTATCTCCTGATTCTGCCTCCTCAACCCTCCTCTCCTCCCTTTTTGCATCCTTTGACTCTCTATGTCCCCTATCCTCCAGGCCGGCTCGGTCCTCCCCTCCCGCTCCATGGCTCGACGACTCATTGCGAGCTCACAGAATAGGGCTCCGGGCAGCCGAGCGGAAATGGAGGAAAACTCGCCTCCCTGCGGACCTGGCATCCTTTCACTCCCTCCTCTCTACATTTTCCTCCTCTGTCTCTGCTGCTAAAGCCACTTTCTACCACTCTAAATTCCAAGCATCTGCCTCTAACCCTAGGAAGCTCTTTGCCACCTTCTCCTCCCTCCTGAATCCTCCTCCCCTCCCCCTCCTCCCTCTCTGCAGATGACTTCGTCAACCATTTTGAAAAGAAGGTCGACGACATCCGATCCTCGTTTGCTAAGTCAAACGACACCGCTGGTTCTGCTCACACTGCCCTACCCTGTGCTCTGACCTCTTTCTCCCCTCTCTCTCCAGATGAAATCTCGCGTCTTGTGACGGCCGGCCGCCCAACAACCTGCCCGCTTGACCCTATCCCCTCCTCTCTTCTCCAGACCATTTCCGGAGACCTTCTCCCTTACCTCACCTCGCTCATCCCTGACCGCTGGCTACGTCCCTTCCGTCTTCAAGAGAGCGAGAGTTGCACCCCTTCTGAAAAAACCTACACTCGATCCCCCGATGTCAACAACTACAGACCAGTATCCCTTCTTTCTTTTCTCTCCAAAACTCTTGAACGTGCCGTCCTTGGCCAGCTCTCCCGCTATCTCTCTCAGAATGACCTTCTTGATCCAAATCAGTCAGGTTTCAAGACTAGTCATTCAACTGAGACTGCTCTTCTCTCTATCACGGAGGCGCTCCGCACTGCTAAAGCTAACTCTCTCTCCTCTGCTCTCATCCTTCTAGACCTATCGGCTGCCTTCGATACTGTGAACCATCAGATCCTCCTCTCCACCCTCTCCGAGTTGGGCATCTCCGGCGCGGCCCACGCTTGGATTGTGTCCTACCTGACAGGTCGCTCCTACCAGGTGGCGTGGCGAGAATCTGTCTCCTCACCACGCGCTCTCACCACTGGTGTCCCCCAGGGCTCTGTTCTAGGCCCTCTCCTATTCTCGCTATACACCAAGTCACTTGGCTCTGTCATAACTTCACATGGTCTCTCCTATCATTGCTATGCAGACGACACACAATTAATCTTCTCCTTTCCCCCTTCTGATGACCAGGTGGCGAATCGCATCTCTGCATGTCTGGCAGACATATCAGTGTGGATGACGGATCACCACCTCAAGCTGAACCTCGGCAAGACGGAGCTGCTCTTCCTCCCGGGGAAGGACTGCCCGTTCCATGATCTCGCCATCACAGTTGACAACTCCATTGTGTCCTCCTCCCAGAGCGCTAAGAACCTTAGCGTGATCCTGGACAACACCCTGTCGTTCTCAACTAACATCAAGGCAGTGGCCCGTTCCTGTAGGTTCATGCTCTACAACATCCGCAGAGTACGACCCTGCCTCACACAGGAAGCGGCGCAGGTCCTAATCCAGGCACTTGTCATCTCCCGTCTGGATTACTGCAACTCGCTGTTGGCTGGGCTCCCTGCCTGTGCCATTAAACCCCTACAACTCATCCAGAATGCCGCAGCCCGTCTGGTGTTCAACCTTCCCAAGTTCTCTCACGTCACCCCGCTCCTTCGCTCTCTCCACTGGCTTCCAGTTGAAGCTCGCATCTGCTACAAGACCATGGTGCTTGCCTACGGAGCTGTGAGGGGAACGGCACCTCAGTACCTCCAGGCTCTGATCAGGCCCTCCACCCAAACAAGGGCACTGCGTTCATCCACCTCTGGCCTGCTCGCCTCCCTACCACTGAGGAAGTACAGTTCCCACTCAGCCCTGTCAAAACTGTTCGCTGCTCTGGCCCCCCAATGGTGGAACAAACTCCCTCACGACGCCAGGACAGCGGAGTCAATCAACACCTTCCGGAGACACCTGAAACCCCACCTCTTTAAGGAATACCTAGGATAGGATAAAGTAATCCTTCTCACCCCCCCCCCTTAAAAGATTTAGATGCACTATTGTAAAGTGGCTGTTCCACTGGATGTCATAAGGTGAATGCACCAATTTGTAAGTCGCTCTGGATAAGAGCGTCTGCTAAATGACTTAAATGTAAATGTAAATGTAATGTGTCAGGAAAATAACCTCTCACTCAACGTCAACCTAGCAAAGGAGATGATCGTGGACTTCAGGAAACAGCAGAGGGAGCACCCACCATCCATATCGACGGGACAGTAGTGGAGAACGTGGAAAGTTTTAAGTTCATCATAGTACACATCGCGGACAACCTGAAATTGTCCACCCACACAGACAGCGTGGTGAAGAATGCGCAACAGCGCCTCTTCAACCTCAGGAGGGTGAAGAAATTTGGCTTGAAATTTGGCATCTCAAACACTGACAAACTTTTACAGATGCACAATCGAGAGCATCCTGTTGGGCTGTATCACCGCCTGGTAAAGCAATTGCACCGCCCTCAACCGCAATGCTCTCCAGAGGGTAGTGTGGTCTGCCCAACGCATCACCGGGGGCATACTACCTGCCCTCCAGGACACCTACAGCACCCGATGTCACAGGAAGGCCAAAAAGATCATCAAGGACAACAACCACCCAAGCCACTGCCTGTTCACCCCGCTATCATCCAGAAGGTGAGGTCAGTTCATCCCTTTACATTTGTGTGTATTTGTGTTTATAAGGTAGTTGTTTGATTTGATTTGAGAGAATGCCAAGAGTGTGCAAAGCTGTCATCAAGGAAACGGGTGGCTACTTTGAAGAATCTCTTGACTTTATTTTAGGAAATACTTTCACTTATTTTTCTTAGAACTGCATTGCTGGTTAAAGGCTTGTAAAGAGAGCATTTCACTGTAAGGTCTACACCTGTTGTATTTGGCTCATGTGACAAATAACATTTGATTCGATTTTTGATACAGAGACTGGTGGAAGTGGGACTGCAGCAGAACACATAGTAGCAGGCTGCTAAGTGTCCTTAACACAGAGCTTTGGTGAGTAGGAAGGCTGCAGTAGTGTGGTGTATCCTTGATCACAACTAAAGAAGACATGACTATTTCCATATAATGTGAGGTTTTCATTTGTACATAATTGAACAAATAATAAAAGACTCCAAATAAAGTGTTTCTGAATGTTTTCTTTTCTGCCTCATCAGTGTCACAAAGGTCAATGTTGGTCCTTTGTAAATGAACCCTGTTTTTTTTGGACATTGACTTTGCTGACAAGACAATGGATGATAGTTTTATAGTTTACAGACAGTAAAATTGTACACTCATTTAAGACGAGCTCAAGTCATGCTAGTTCAAAGTCCTGGGGGAAAAGACTGCAAAAACAGTGATTTTCATTTATGTAAGACTGTACATTCTATTTCAAACATTTCATAACTCAAACTGAATGGAAGGGAATGCTTTTTTCCTTACAGTTTTCTAACATTGTTGCAGACATAAGAGCACCTGATCCTCATTAACTTTGACTTTCATAAATGGTATCAATCCAAGGAAAACATTGTACAATAACTTTCAGGGCACTTGTTATCAGTGCCCTCGGAAATAGCCTTCGCCACAATCATGTGATATTTATGCTAGGGCAAAAGACTGGACTGGTCATGTGACAGTAATCCAGGTTCCTTTAAAACAGGAGAGTCTATAGAGATTCAGAATAAGAGAAGAACTGACAGACTGACTGATTGATTAACTGTCTGAGGATCTTCTACCACACAAACCATACAGGTAGATATAAGGATTTCTTCTGGTTTGTTATTTTAACTGGGTATTTCTCTCTAGATGCCAGTATTTGTGAGGCAGACTTGTAATGGTATGAAAGAACGAGCCATAGTTTATTTGCCAGAGCCTGTCACAGTAAGAAGAGGGAGGGTTTTTGAATTGATTGTGCTATTATCAACTCTAGTATTTGCAATAGCGAAACGTTAATGTGTTAAAGAGTGTTCATTTTACGTCAGAGAAATGACACAGTTTATATTGTAGTATCTGACAAGTGTATAATTACTAATAAATACTGTGTATAGTTGAACCAGCAATTTTGGGGTTTGGGTCCTGGATGCTGATTGAATGAAACAGCATTTAAGCCATGTGTATATATCAGACAATATATCACGGGTATGAAGGAAAGCAACTTGTTTACTCTTCTATTGTTCTACTGTTCTAACCAGTGTATAATAGCAATAAGGCACCTCAGGGGTTTGTGGTATATGGCCAATATATCAAGGCTAAGTGTAATGATGTGCGCTGAGAATCGGGACGCAAGTTCAGGGAGTGTTTTAATAAAAGAAACAATCAACACAAACCACAAACAACGCACTGACATGAAAACAGAGTCAATAACACCTGAGGAAAGAACCAAGGGGAGTGACAGATATAGGGGAGATAATCAAGGAGGTGATGGAGTCCGGTGAGTGTCATGAGGCGCAGGTGAGCAAGACGATGGTGTCTGGTGTGCGGGATAATCAGCAGCCTGATGACCTAGAGGCCGGCGAGGGAGTATACGTGACACTATGGGCTGTAACTAGTCGCTTTTGATAGCAAATGTATAGAATTGCAGAACATTTGCTATATAACTGCAACATTTTCTCTCACCCTCATGGGTGAACAAAAGTATGAGATGAGCTAAAAAACAGCATTTTTCTCTGTGCACCATGGCAAAAAGTGTTGAAATACAGTAATACAGTAAAAAGAAAAAAATCCACCCCCCCAAAATAAAAATAGGGCCCCATATGCGGTTGTCCAGCCCTGCCCCCTTCGGTCCTTATTTCTTAAATAGCCTGCAGTAAGGCCACTTATTTAAAGCTCTCGTTAATAAGTAACCATAGAACTCAAGGTATATTTTCATTCTCACTTCCACCTCTGCAGCTCTAGTGGTCTACTGGGAGGAGGCTGCAATGTGACAGGTGCTGAGCTGCAACCTCAAACTCTATTCTTACACTCAGTAGACAAAGAGTAGCCTACATCACGGTTTGAAATACAAAAGTTAAGTCATGTCGTCTCCTGTCCACCTCCAGGATGTGTCGTCTGGCCCTCCTGTGTCTTCTCTCGGCCCTGTCTGTTAGCTGGGCTAAGCCCCGCCTCCCTCTACTGTCTCCTGAGATGGTTCAGTACATCAACAACGCAGACACCACATGGATGGTAAGTCCTACCAGGTCTTCCTGTTATAGCAGATTAGATCATTTTATAATTATAGATAGATAATCTAACTCATTCAAATAAAATAAATAAACCCAGTCTATGCAAATGTTATCTTTGAAATCTTTCCACCGATCTTCATCTCTCCATATTCTGTCACTCTATCTCCCTCTTGACTCTTTCCTTTCCTTTCTCTTGACTCTTTCCTTTCCTTTCTCTTGACTCTTTCCTTTCCTTTCTCTTGACTCTTTCCTTTCCTTTCTCTTGACTCTTTCCTTTCCTTTCTCTTGACTCTTTCCTTTCCTTTCTCTTGACACTTTCCTTTAAAAAATTTTTTTTTTTTTTTTTTACATCTCCCCAGGCTGGCCAGAACTTCCACAATGTTGACATCAGTTATGTGAAGAGTTTGTGTGGAACCCTGCTGAAGGGACCCAGGCTGCCAGAGCTGTGAGTGTGTGTGTTTGTCTGTATGGATTGACCAAAATGGACCCAATTCATACTGCTCTCATATTAATGCCACCCTACACATGCAGGCCAACATAAGTTATCAAAGCCCAAGCTTGTTCCTCTTCTCCCTCCACAGGGTGCAGTCTGATGAGGACATGAGTCTGCCAGACAGCTTTGACGCACGGCTGCAGTGGCCCAACTGTCCCACCATCAAAGAGATCAGAGACCAGGGATCCTGTGGCTCCTGCTGGGTAAGACGGTGGATGGATGGAGAGAGGAATGGAGGAAAATATTAGGGAAAAATAGGAGTAAGGAGGAGATAGTAGCCTTTAAAAGGAGCCTAATCACTGTGTTAATGTGATAGGAGATGGCGATAGAGCAGAATAACTCATCTGAAATCTTAGTAGCTACTGACTGAGTAGCTGTGCCTCCTAAACTTTCTCTCCCATGCATTTCCAACCCACAGGCCTTTGGGGCAGCTGAGGCCATCTCCGACAGGTATTGTATCCATAGCAATGGCAAGGTCTCCGTGGAGATCTCAGCTGAGGACCTGTTGTCATGCTGTAATGCCTGTGGCATGGGGTGAGTGTGTGTTTGGTTTTAAGTATAGCAGGTTTAGCTTATTCCCATTATATACTGAGTGTACATAACATTAAGGAAACCTTCCTAATATTTAGTTGCAGCCTCTCCTTTTGCCCTCAGCCTCAATTCGTTGGGGCATGTACTCTACAAGGTGTCACAAGCATTCCACCGAGATGCTGGCCCACGTTGACGGCAATGTTTCCCAAAGTTGTGCCAAGTTGGCCAGATGGCCATCAATAAGGGATCATAACTTTCACCTGTTCAGTCTGTCATGGAAAGAGTAGGTGTTCTTAATGTTTGTACACACAGTGTATATTACAGCCAATAGCAGTGTATGTGATAGCTCATGACACCATGACATTGTAAGCAAGCTCACATGGCATGACTGAGGGGTGTGTGTGTGTAGGTGTATGGGGGGCTTCCCATCAGCTGCCTGGGACTACTGGGCTGAGTCTGGGCTGGTTACAGGGGGGCTCTACGGATCCAGTATAGGTGAGTTATGGATGGCTCTGGCACTGGCATTGTGAAACCTACAATATGGAGGCAATGTAAATGTCAGCAGTGGACTATATTGTTGGCTTTCTAGAGGATAAAATGACATCCTTAGTGACTGTGTCTCATACAGGCTGTAGACCTTACAGCATCGCTCCGTGTGAGCATCACGTGAACGGAACACGCCCCCCCTGCACAGGTGAGGGTGACACGCCTAAGTGTGTGTCCGAGTGCAACGCTGGATACACCCCCTCCTACAAGAAGGACAAACGCTTCGGTAAGAGAACTCACTGTGTACTAATGTTGAATATAACCTCAGACTTAAACAATGTTGTACGAGTGTATCTAAATGGCTTCCAAGCTAAATCTGGTGTCACATTATCACATTTTAAAGTATTTAGTCTTAAATATACTTCAATATCAAAATAAAATTTAATTGCCACAAATATATTTAAGTATCAAAAATAAAAGTTAATAAAAATTATTTTCTTTAGGAATGTAGTAAAGTAAAAGTTGCCAAAAATATAAATAGCAATGCACATATACCCGAAAAAAACTACTTCAGTAGTACTTTAAGTATTTTACTTAAGTACTTTACACCACTTCTCAACTGTGTACCTCAGTGTGTTGACCACTGTCGCCCCCTGTAGGAAAGCAGACGTACAGCGTTCCCCCGAAGGAACAGCAGATCATGACTGAGCTCTATAAGAATGGCCCAGTGGAGGCAGCCTTCTCTGTCTATGAGGACTTCCTCCTTTACAAGACCGGTGATACTTATATTTATTTTTCCTCTCTCACACACACATCCACACAGAGGCGCAAGCACAGACAAACACTCACACACACTCCATAGACTATGCATGCACTCACAGATCTGACATGTTCTGACAGGTTGTAGACTCAAGGGGTCACTTTATCTCTGTTCTATGTTGCCAGGTGTGTACCAGCATGTGACTGGACAGATGCTGGGGGGTCATGCCATCAAGATCCTGGGCTGGGGAAAGGAGAATAACACCCCCTACTGGCTGGTTGCCAACTCCTGGAACACAGACTGGGGTGACAATGGTGAGAGTGGCTAACAGCAGACACCATTGCATACCACTGTTACTGACTCGATACTCTTATTTTGCTTTGTATAGATGGACATTTCAATATCTTCATGTGTAATACTGTTGATGTGACATGCAGTATAATGGTGGGATATGATACCTTCGGCCTAATGTATGACTCATCTGTATTGGTTCTCTTTGAAGGGTTCTTCAAGATCCTGCGGGGAAAGGATGAGTGTGGCATTGAATCCGAGATAGTGGCGGGGATACCGCGGCTTTAGATTAATATTTTAAGGCTGTGTTCAGAGGGTGCTCTCGATGGCCTATCCACTACCCTGCCTCCTAATTCAAAGCGAGGGTGTCCTGCATAATCCTCAGTATGGATGTCTGGGTTTCATAACTGATCCGTTTGAAATTGTAGATTCAATCTATGCTCTTCGGGTTGGTTTCCCAGACTCAGTTTAAGCCTAGTCCTGGACTAAAGGCTAGTTCAATGGAGATTCTATATTTACCATGCTTTTTACTAGGCTTAATGTGTGTATATGAAACCGGCCTTTTACGATCGTAATATTTAAAAGCTCCTCATAAACTGCTTATGTTGTTGAATTCTGCTTTAGTCGTCATTTTCTCTACTTTCTCCATATTGACTGGTGCAATATTCAACTTGGGTATTTCTTCATTAATAAGCATTCACAAAAAGTGTAGAATACACAACAATTTAATATGTTGTTCATGTTATTAACACAGGAAATACGAATTAGTTCCTCAAATCCTATCCACATTCAATTGCCAGGGTCAGAGGTTCCAAGCCTGTTCTATTCATTCTATTGCTATGATCACTTGCACATAAGGCAGACGGATAAACAAAAATGAATGAAAATACACATTTCCAGGATAATGATGTCTGGAGTGTGAATATAACATGTGTATTGGGCCATATACAGTGGGGCAAAGAAGTATTTAGTCAGCCACCAATTGTGCAAGTTCTCCCACTTAAAGGTGAGAGGCCTGTAATTTTCATCATAGGTACACTTCAACTGTTACTTTGTCTGTCATAGTTGAAGTGTACCTATGATGTGACAGTTGAAGTGTACCTATGATGAAAATTACAGGCCTCTCTCATCTTTTTAAGTGGGAGAACTTGCACAATTGGTGGCTGACTAAATACATTTTTGCCCCACTGTATGTATGCATGTATGTATGTATGTATGTATGTATGTATACCTTGTGTCGATCGGGGGCGTGCCCGTTGATGACAGCCAGTGCGTCTGGGATGGTCAGGCCAGTCGTCTCACCGTCCCCCAGAGCCAACACATCACACAGGGTCAGAGCTGTGGGCTTCCCTCCTCTCTGGCCGGATTTCATAACATTTGAGCTGCAGGAAGGGTCAAATCAGATGTACAGTAGATCACCATCTAAAATATAAATGGATTGGTCTTGTATAAAAGATAGATTTTCCTTATCAATACATTTACATTTACATTTAAGTCATTTAGCAGACGCTCTTATCCAGAGCGACTTACAAATTACAAATAAAATTACAATAAAAGCTTGAAATGGTTTGTAGGCTACTCAAGCTACTCAAGCTGTCATTAGGTGGAAAATAGGTTGTCATAACATGATAACAAAACTAGATGAAGAAATGGGACTTGGATGACAGATATACTAATAGGCCTACCCTCTTGGTAAAGCCCTCAGCAGAAATGCCAATATTGGGCAGCAGAACAATTTGCCCATACATCACAGAGCTGATAGAGTTAATAAAGTTGGATTTTCCTGACCCAGCAACAGAACCCTGACCCGTTTCAGAGACTGGCAGGCTGGTTTGAAGGAGACCAGATTCTCCTTCAGAGCATCCCTGCCCCTAGTGATATGAGTTTGAGAGAAGTGATAAATATCATGAAATATTATTTAATCATCAGATGCGTTTGCCTTGTTATAGCAGGAAGGCTACAACCAATTTCTTGATTTTGGTGGGGTAAATATTTGGTTATTGAAAGTGTGACCTTGCTAATAAGTTGACTGTATAAATGACCATATCAACCTTGTTCTCTAAAATATTAGAAATAATGATATGCATAGCCTACTTCTCAGTCCACGCCAGGATCCTCCAAGGGCCGGTAAGCAGCACACTCCCAGCATCTTAGGACAGTGAACAGTAGGCTACATCAGCGACATCTTAGTCCATGTATGGTACAGTAGTTACTGGCTATAATTAAGCCATCGGTTACCTTCAAAATTCCCTTTATAAACTCATTAAATTAAAAACAGTAGGGTAGGGGGATTGAAGTAGTGTTGGCTGAGAACAAAATAACAGTGATCACCGACGTACCTAGCCCTTGATCATGACTTTGTTCCATTACATTACACATAAGGGTAATTGGAGGATGGCATCTTCAGTAGGGGGTGGTTGTTAAAATCCCCGACGCTCAATCTGAACACGGAACTCAAACCGGCTGCGCGCGTGCGCCATCGTGCATATATTTATTTTGTCCCCCTTCTCCAAACGCGATCACGACACGCAGGTTAAAATTTCAAAACAAACTCTGAAGCAATTACATTAATTTGGGCACAGGTAGAAAATCATTACATATGTATGGCAATTTAGCTAGTTAGTTTGCACTTGCTAGCTAATTTGTCCTATTTAGCTAGTTTATTGTTGCATGCAAATTTGTCCTGGGATTTAAACATTAGGTTGTTATTTTACCTGAAATGCACAAGGACCTCTACTCCGACAATTAATCCACACATAAAACGACCAACCGAATAGTTTCTAGTCATCTCTCCTCCTTCCAGGCTTTTTCATCGTTTAATTTGTATTCTGGCTTCACAAATGTTGCCTTTATGGCTCAAAGTAGACTGGAGCGCAAGGTAGTTGGAAAACGCCTGTCCCAAAACACTGGCTATGAAACGAAACTTCTTGTTCTTCTTTGATGAGGTTTAACGGCAGTTGGCATCCAATAAATGTTGCATTACCGCCACCTACTAGACTGGAGTATACTTATACTTTGCATTAAAAAAAGATTTTACAAAAATACAACAAATACACCACACTCACACACACATTTTTGTTTTTTAACCATACTCCATTATTTAAATATATTTAGTCCTACTTCAGGCCCACGGCCTGAAAGGATGGGACACAACCACTTAACACACTTTGTAACTCTTGTGATGTAGTCTCACACACACAAATACCTCTCTGCAGCTGCCACCACAATCTGTATTTTCTGCAATATAAGATTCGTCCCTCCAGTACCGTTGATAAGAATGGCTATAAATACAATCTTACTGAAACATATATGACCTGTTGCCCTATCCCTCTGTAATGGTACAAATCTACTACTCACACCACTCCTCTCAGGAACCCTCCCTCTGTACTGGTACAAATCTACTACTCACACCACTCCTCTCAGGAACCCTCCCTCTGTACTGAACCCTCCCTCTGTACTGGTACAAATCTACTACTCACACCACTCCTCTAAGGAACCCTCCCTCTGTAATGGTACAAATCTACTACTCACACCACTCCTCTCAGGATCCCTCCCTCTGTACTGGTACAAATCTACTACTCACACCTCTCCTCTCAGGAACCCTCCCTCTGTACTGGTACAAATCTACTACTCACACCACTCCTCTCAGGAACGCTCCCTCTGTACTGGTACAAATCTACTACTCACACCACTCCTCTCAGGAACTCTCCCTCTGTACTGGTACAAATCTACTACTCACACCACTCCTCTCAGGAACCCTCCCTCAGTACTGGCACAGATCTTCTATTCACACCACTCCTCTCAGGATCCCTCCCTCTGTACTGGCACAGATCTTCTATTCACACCACTCCTCTCAGGATCCTTCCCTCTGTACTGGCACAGATCTTCTATTCACACCACTCCTCTCAGGATCCCTCCCTCTGTACTGGCACAGATCTTCTATTCACACCACTCCTCTCAGGATCCCTCCCTCTGTACTGGCACAGATCTTCTATTCACACCACTCCTCTCAGGATCCTTCCCTCTGTACTGGCACAGATCTACTACTCACACCACTCCTCTCAGGAACCCTCCCTCTGTACTGGCACAGATCTTCTATTCACACCACTCCTCTCAGGATCCCTCCCTCTGTACTAGCACAGATCTTCTATTCACACCACTCCTCTCAGGATCCTTCCCTCTGTACTGGCACAGATCTTCTATTCACACCACTCCTCTCAGGATCCCTCCCTCTGTACTGGCACAGATCTTCTATTCACACCACTCCTCTCAGGATCCTTCCCTCTGTACTGGCACAGATCTTCTATTCACACCACTCCTCTCAGGATCCCTCCCTCTGTACTGGCACAGATCTTCTATTCACACCACTCCTCTCAGGATCCTTCCCTCTGTACTGGCACAGATCTTCTATTCACACCACTCCTCTCAGGATCCCTCCCCCTTGACCCATCTTACTCTATTTTCTTCACTGCCTCAGCACATGACAACTTCTGCACTACTCTAACTTTGAAAACCTCAACCTGCCTTTCTTGCATGGGACATTTTGGATCCCCAGCCCCATGGGCACCCCTACAATTAACAAATACCACAACTTTCCCCAATTCTACGCATTCCTTTGTCTCATGCCTTTCTGCACACTTCTCACATCTAGGAACTTCCCTCCTACACACTGGTGCCACGCGCCCATAAGCTTGACACATGTAACAACTTAATGTATTTGGTATAAAAGCTCGTACAGGATAACTTATATATCCTAACATCAATTTGCCGGGCAAAGACTCAACATCAAAACTCATAAGAACAGACTCCCTAGAAAGGTTAATAATAATAAGGCAGAACAGTTGAAACTGGAGCAGCAGCATGGCCAGGTGGACTGGGGACAGCAAGGAGTCATCATGTCAGGTAGTCCTGGGGCATGGTCCTAGGGCTCAGGTCCTCCGAGAGAGAGAAAGAAAGAAGGAGAGAATTAGAGAACGCACACTTAGATTCACACAGGACACCGAATAGGACAGGGGAAGTACTCCAGATATAACAAACTGACCCTAGCCCCCAGACACAAACTACTGCAGCATAAATACTGGAGGCTGAGACAGGAGGGGTTAGGAGACACTGTGGCCCCATCCGAGGACACCCCCAGACAGGGCCAAACAGGAAAGATATAACCCCACCCACTTTGCCAAAGCACAGCCCCCACACCACTAGAGGGATATCTTCAACCACCAACTTACCATCCTGAGACAAGGCTGAGTATAGCCCACAAAGATCTCCGCCACGGCACAACCCAAGGGGGGGGCACCAACCCAGACAGGATTACAACAACAGTGAATCAACCCACTCAGGTGACGCATCCCCTGCAGGGACGGCATGAGAGAGCCCCAGTAAGCCAGTGACTCAGCTCCTGTAATAGGGTTAGAGGCAGAGAATGCCAGTGGAAAGAGGGGAACCGGCCAGGCAGAGACAGCAAGGGCGGTTCGTTGCTCCAGAGCCTTTCCGTTCACCTTCCCACTCCTGGGCCAGACTACACTCAATCATATGACCCACTGAAGAGATGAGTCTTCAGTAAAGACTTAAAGGTTGAGACCGAGTTTACGTCTCTGACATGGGTAGGCATTTACATTTACATTTAAGTCATTTAGCAGACCGCTCTTATCCAGAGCGACTTACAAATTGGTGCATTCACCTTATGACATCCAGTGGGACAGTCACTTAACAATAGTGCAAAATAGGCAGACCGTTCCATAAAAATGGAGCTCTATAGGAGAAAGCCCTGCCTCCAGCTGTTTGCTTAGAAATTCTAGGGACAATTAGGAGGCCTGCGTCTTGTGACCGTAGCGTTACGTGTAGGTATGTACGGCAGGACCAAATCAGAGAGATAGGTAGGAGCAAGCCCATGTAATGCTTTGTAGGTTAGCAGTAAAACCTTGAAATCAGCCATTGCTTTGACAGGAAGCCAGTGTAGAGAGGCTAGCACTGGAGTAATATGATCAAATTTTTTGGTTCTCGTCAGGATTCTAGCAGCCGTATTTAGCACTAACTGAAGTTTATTTAGTGCTTTATCCGGGTAGCCGGAAAGTAGAGCAT
Organism: Oncorhynchus gorbuscha; assembly: GCF_021184085.1. NCBI lineage: Eukaryota > Metazoa > Chordata > Actinopteri > Salmoniformes > Salmonidae > Oncorhynchus > Oncorhynchus gorbuscha. The sequence goes on from NC_060186.1 coordinate 57,059,479, forward strand.
TGCAGTAGTCTAACCTAGAAGTGACAAAAGCATGGATTAATTTTTCTGCATCATTTTTGGACAGAAAGTTTCTGATTTTTGCAATATTACGTAGATGGAAAAAAGCTGTCCCCGAAATGGTCTTGATATGTTCTTCAAAAGAGAGATCAGGGTCCAGAGTAACGCCGAGGTCCTTCACAGTTTTATTTGAGACGACTGTACAACCATTAATATTAATTGTCAGATTCAACAGAAGATCTCTTTGTTTCTTGGGACCTAGAACAAGCATCTCTGTTTTGTCCGAGGTTAATAGTAGAAAGTTTGCAGCCATCCACTTCCTTATGTCTGAAACACATGCTTCTAGCGAGGGCAATTTTGGGGCTTCACCATGTTTCATTGAAATGTACAGCTGTGTGTCATCCGCATAGCAGTGAAGGTTAACATTATGTTTTCGAATAACATCCCCAAGAGATAAAATGTATAGTGAAAACAATAGTGGTCCTAAAATGGAACCTTGATGAACACCAAAATTTACAGTTGATTTGTCAGAGGACAAACCATTCACAGAGACAAACTGATATCTTTCCGACAGATAAGATCTAAACCAGGCCAGAACATGTCCGTGTAGACCAATTTGGGTTTCCAATCGCTCCAAAAGAATGTGGTGATTGATGGTATCAAAAGCAGCACTAAGGTCTAGGAGCACGAGGACAGATGCAGAGCCTCGGTCCGATGCCATTAAAATGTCATTTACCACCTTCACAAGTGCCGTCTCAGTGCTATGATGGGGTCTAAAACCAGACTGAAGCATTTCGTATACATTGTTTGTCTTCAGGAAGGCAGTGAGTTGCTGCGCAACAGCCTTCTCTAAAATTTTTGAGAGGAATGGAAGATTCGATATAGGCCGATAGTTTTTTATATTTTCTGGGTCAAGGTTTGGCTTTTTCAAGAGAGGCTTTATTACTGCCACTTTTAGTGAGTTTGGTACACATCCAGTGGATAGAGAGCCGTTTATTATGTTCAACATAGGAGGGCCAAGCACAGGAAGCAGCTCTTTTAGTAGTTTAGTTGGAATAGGGTCCAGTATGGAGCTTGAAGGTTTAGAGGCCATGATTATTTTCATCATTGTGTCAAGAGATATAGTACTAAAACACTTGAGCATCTCTCTTGATCCTAGGTCCTGGCAGAGTTGTGCAGACTCAGGACAACTGAGGTTTGGAGGAATATGCAGGTTTAAAGAGGAGTCCGTAATTTTCTTTCTAATAATCATAATCTTTTCCTCAAAGAAGTTCATGAATTTATCACTGCTAAAGTGAAAGTCATCCTCTCTTGGGGAATGCTGCTAACAGTTTGTGGGCACCGTTTGTCACCTTTATAGTGCAAGGAATGTATTGTTTAGTGTTGTGGCTTTGCTGGCATGTATTCCACTTGTTTATTTTTTGCCCCACCAAGATTTACATGCTAAAATCACCACTGTTAAGGGCTAATAGTACACACCACTGTGGTCCATCATTGGAAACCTAAATGACAAAGTGGCCACTTATTGAAGGGTCATACTGTTAAATGGTATTGCTCCATTCACAGTAGCACCAACTGTGTTACTACGCAGCCTACAAGGAAACATTGTAAGTCCTGTAAAAAAAAACTTGTCAACCCACTTGCTCTTACTGATCTGTGTTCTCTTTTGAAGGTTTCTTCAAGATCCTGCAGGGAAAGGATGAGTGTGGCATCGAATCAGAGATAGTGGCTGGGATCCCACGACTTAAGAGGAGTCCAGGCTTATCCCCAGGACTGGGGTCGACTCAGAACTGTGGCCCATTTAAAATAAAATTGTCTTCAGTTTATGAAGTGGAAATAATAAAACATTCAGTATTTTTTACTCTTGTGTGTAAAACCTAGGAATATCTTTGGAACAAGTCGACATTTTATTGAAATACACATTTTTTTTTACATTTTCATATTTCCAATGATCAGAAGCACGTTGATGGCTAGCTGTTAAGTACAAAACAATAGCTTGTTCTACATTTTTATATTGCAATGACTATTATGTTGACTGTACTCCAATGGCGAGTTGTTTAAAATAACCTAAGAGGCATTAGGAGGTTTCAACAAAAACCGACATTTGAAACAGAGCAGAAAAAAAACAACAATGGTGAAAGACAGTATCTTGAAAAATACCAACCTATGAACCCCATTTAAATCCATGAGAAAGCTCACAGTACCATTTAAAGACATACATAGACATTACAAACATCTTCTAATGACCGATGTTGGGGAAGTAAAGCGTTACTTATTCAGAAAATATTTCCCCACCGTTTCCATGATCTGATCTGGACTTGTTTCGTCATTTGGTCCTCCGGCGAGAATTGTCACGACAGCTGTCAATAAAAATTGATAGAGGGCGCACCTCTGATATTTGCCATTGATCGCTTCTGTGACAGCAAATCCAGTAGAGGGTTTCACCGTCTCTCGTGGCAAGTGTGCGCTCTATGCAATAGTCGCACTGGCGGCATATAGCGATTGAAAAGGAAATACAGAGGTTTTGCTTATATAATATGCTCGGTTGTGCAACAACATCCATTTCATTGGATGACATAAATAGTCAATTCCTATTTTTCTACCTTTATTTTTTAATTAGTTTAACTTTCCCAATGCGAGGGAATTTATCTGACAGCAGACTCTCTTAAAATGATTTCCCTGTTCCAAATGATCCATCTTCATGAAATGATTCAGCAAATAGCATGGTCTGCTCGTAGTTCTGTATGTATGCCTATTGCCTATGCATATAGACTATAAATTACCATTGCGCATTGTTTCGACAGACTTCCAATTTTATGATCAGTGAGCTGGAATATGGCTGCAGTTTGTGGATTATCAATTTGTACAATTCGTTTTATATCAAGCCAAAGGAGGACACATGGAATGATTGATTTAGATGGTAGAATTTACAGAAAAGTAGGGCGATATTTTCTTGATTTTAAAAAGGATGAAAACAACAATGCTTAGCCTACATCTCACCAGTGGAGGCTGTGGAGGGGAGGACTATTCCTTATAATGGCCTGAACGAACGAATGAAATGGCATCAAATGCATGGAACCATGTGTTTGATGTATTTGATACCATTGCACTTACTCCTCTCCAGCCATTACCACAAGCCCGTCCTCCCCAATTAAGGAGCCAACAACCTCCTGTGCATCTCACAGTGCATAAAAAGGTTTTGTGTGAGAGGCTACCTATACTTTGGTATAAATCTTCAATGCAAACATAAATACATCAGTGAATAGATCAGACTACACCACTTAGGAAATAGTTGTGACCAAGATGTTCCTGATTGGGTTGAAGGAGAGAAGAAAAAAAATAATTAGATGAACTTATCTTTTGTAGAGTGTGCGTGACTTACCTCCCTCCCTCTGAGGCTCAGAAAGTTAAACAACCTATAAGGTTTTGAGATATATTTTCATGAAAGCAACACAAAGTAATATAACAAGTAATGCGTTACTTTCATGTAATATTACTTTTTCAAGTAACTACTCCCAACACTGCTAATAACACATGCATTGCAGCACAACACCTTTCTACCCAGTTACTTATCAAACATTACACCGTCAATGGACTGGCATCTGCAGGGGTTGAAGGGCAGTAATCCTCAAATGTGTCGTCCACAGCTTGGAGAATGCGATGAACTGCACTCAGCAGCAGGATGTCAGTGTTGCAGCTCACAGACAACTCACTGGAATAGTTCTTAACTGGAAGCACATAGGACACTGGCAAACCCACCACCTCTGCTGCCTTCTGCATCTGTGGCACAGCAAAACATAAGATTGAAGATGGATTGCAGATATAATGGTTTTACAACACATTATGCTACACCTAATCTTCAACTTTTGAAGTAGGCCTACCTTCTCCTGTAGGATCCGGCTGGAGTAGACAAACTTCACATCCTCTTGGACGGCATGACACACCTGGTCCACATGGGTCAACAGAACCACCTGGGGGATGTCTGGAGAGGACGGTGTCATATAGATGTAGGATCATAATTGTATCACTCTTTTGCTGCTGAGAATGTTCCTGCACAGCAGGAAATGCAAACTTGTAGTGCATTTGAGTTTTAAAAAGTCTTCGGAAGTTTGTAATTTCCACATTGACATTTCAGACTGATTTGCCTTATGTAAATTGTATCAAACTCTGCAAAAATGTGCATTAATTATAATCCACATAATAATTCACATTTCCTGCTGTAGCAAACCGGCTCAAATTAAGATCCTACATCTGGATACAGTAGTCAATGTGTGTGTGTTTCTGAAATCTCACCTAGGTCTGAGATTTCAGCTTGAAGTGTCCTCAGTGTCTCTGTAAGGTCATCACTGGTGGTCATGACTTGGCAGGCATTCAAAACAAACACCGCACAATGGATTTGGTCATTTACCGATGGAACAGGTCTGTAACCTGAAGTCTCAGCTTTGATGGGCGATTCACTTTGAAACTATTGTGTTGGACAATGTCATTGTGTTGCAAACAGAACAAATGAATTAATATTGTTGCGATCCAGTAATGAGCCATGTTATAATTCCCACAAAGCGGGTTAACCCTATTGACACAATTCAACCCAGTGGCCTGGGTTCACGGCCCTGTCCCTATGTTAGCTATAATGTGTGTATGTTGGTTACAAAGTGAATAATATGCATAACATGTTAATAATATAACATCGTCAGTAAAATATTACATGGAGGTTCCTTTGATCTTTATCCCAAGCAAGGCTAGGAATCATCATGAAGACATTGCTACTCCCAGAAAGAAAACAAATGCTACCTACCTTGTGGCCCTCGGGAGCGTGCCCGTTGATGACAGCCAGTGCGTCTGTGAGTGTCAGGCCAGTCGTCTCACCGTCCCCCAGAGCCAACACATCACACAGGGTCAGAGCTGTGGGCTTCCCTCCTCTCTCTGACCGGATGTCATATGACTTTAGCTGGGTAGATAGAGAGAGGACAGACGATGTTGTCAGTCTTTTGTAAGAGACAAACTCAGACAATGACCCCCAAAAAGACAAACATACAGTATATCCATAGATGAAAGGTGAGTATCTTTGGTATATATCCCTTCCCATCCACAGGGCAGGTCCTCACATTCAGAGACACATTGATATGGTCCAGATGTTCTCAAGCATCAAGCATTTCTCTTGTCTGTTACAAATGTTACTCCTTAGCTTTCTATCTCTGTCAAGGCATTATCACTCTTATATGCTAAAAACTCTTTGTTACAGACACTATACCTTCTTGATGAAGCCCTTTGTTGCAGTGCCAATAAAAGGCAGGAGAAGGACTCTTCCGAACATCACAGATCTGACAGAGTTGATGAAGCTGGATTTTCCTGACCCAGGAGGACCCATCAGCAGAACTCTGACTTGGTTCAGAGACTGGCAGGCTGGTTTGAAGGAGACCAGATTCTTCTTCAGTGACCCCCTCTCTCTGGTAAAATGGGACATCATAGAAAGAGTTGTAATATTACATCAGACAGCCTGCAGACGGCTTTTAGACCACCAATACTAAGCCACAGACTAGCCTCTACTGGTGTAGAACAGATTACTTTGTTATTGATAGATTCAGGAAATTAATTTCCAATGTGACCTACTTCTCAGTCCACGACAGCTCCCTCCAAGGGTTCAGCAGCACATCTCCAACACCTTGAACATAAATATAACAAACAATTACAGTAGGCCTAGACTACATTTTCAGAGAGTACATTTAATTCATCACATTGTATTGGGGCAGAATTACTTTGAATGCGATGCAACTCCACAACCATGAAGGGCACCTCAAACTCGTCACTCCAATCGGTGGGTGTGTAGGTATCATCGAACCCCACATCAACACAGAGTGTTTTGTCCTTATTGCTGTAAATGTTTAGGCAACCCCCAAAACCTATTTTTTCTCTATTAAAAATTATTGAATTATGGTGCTTCACGACAGGAAAGACGTTTGCTTTTTGATGGTCTATTTCGAAGACAAATGCCCCTCTGTCCTCTTGGCAATAAAAACCAGGTCGTTTACTCATATATCCCCCCTTCATCGTGCCGGATTCCAAATAAACGATTACGACGAATCTTCCCTCTTGATCGAATTTAGAAATCAAATCGCTCATCTTAAATCCATGGTGGGGCACCTTGTAGAGCAGGTGAAGTCGGACAGGTTCGGGAAAAAACTGTAACAACTGTTTCTCGCCCCCCAAATCCAGTGCAGATACGGATGCATGGGCCATGGAGAAATCAAGCGGAGATAACTAGCCTGCTACGAAGTCGACGAGCTATATGCAAATCAAATATGTGTGCCTATTTCCAAAAGTGGTCTGTTTTGTAAAAATGTCCGCACCGAAATCAATAATGGTCTCACTGTGGAATGGCCATATCCACATATGCCTAAATAACTGACTATCGAAAGTGAGATATTCCACAAAAACGAAACTTACTGTAGCCCAACCCACATTTACTGTGCACAAAACAACTGCGCCTAAAGGACCGGACGTGAAGGCATTGGGAGGGTGAGCAATTCGTAAAGAACTATTATATTTTCATGGTAGCCTAGGGTGGGTTGACTAATATTTTGTGATTGGTGACAGGTTTCATTTCTCTGAAACGCTCTAGGCCTACTATTGATTTGGTGCGGGTTCGTAGGCTATCCATTAAACCGGCTCAGAAATAAGACTTGGAATTATCTTATTTGCATATCTGTAGTAGATTTCGTGAAGTCTAGTGACATCACGTTTTTTAATGGCTTCAGTAGTAGCTGCATTGAGTTTGGAGCAAGAGACGCATTTGTTGAAGCTCCTTCCCGAACCTGCCCAACTTCACCTGCTCTACAAGGGAAGCCACCATGGATTCTACATGCATACGTTGAGATCTAAATTTGACAAAGAAGGAAGATTCGTTGTAATAGTGTATTTCAAATCTGGGGATGTAAAGGGGGGTTACCTGAGTAAATCGTCTGATGAGAGTAAGGACCAAGACGCATTTGCCTTCGAAATAAACCATCAAGAAGTAACACACTTCCCTGTTCTGGATGACTCTAAGGCGACACATTTTTCAACCTCTATGTCAAATGGTTGCTTGAAGTTTGGGGATTGTCTAAAGTTGTACACCGAGAATAGATCCATTTGTGTGGAATCGTGGGATATTATGTATCACCAGGGTAGATGGTCGGGGCCGGAGTACCTGGATGTTGAGCTGTATCGAGTTGGAAGTAAATATAACTACTCGCCACCCAAATTAGTTTTTAATTTCTGTCATTATTGTACTGTTATTTGTACTGATTATGCTCTTATTCATTTTATATTCAAGGTGCACGGAGGGAGCTGCCATGGACTGAGGAGTAGGTCACATTGTGAATTAATTTACGGAGTCCAACATTCATTAACTTTAAGCAGTCTGCTTCTGCTATGACAACTAGAAACACTATTTGAAGCCTGATGCAGACCTGGGTGCAAATACTATCTAAGGTTTGTCAATTACTTTTACATAGACTACATTTCAAAGTAAGTTTTAGGATATATTTTCTTAGAAAAGCTGTTGAATATTTGGAAATGTATTTGAAAATACTCATACATTGACAAATGTATTTTCAAAGACATTTGTATTTGAACCCAGGTCTGTTTGGTGCTAGGGGTATTTTAAATATATTTGGAAACAAGTAGCCTATTTGAAAATAGTTTCAAATAGTCATTATAGGAAAAATTATTTGCAAATACATAGAAAATAAGTCATTAAAATACAAATACTTAAGCATGTCTTTGAAACTGGGCTGTCAAACAGGAAAATTGTTTTATTGAGTTATTTGCAGGATTTGCTGGGATTTAATTGCGATTAATGGTCAATTCTGTATTTGTTCAAATTGAGCTGTTATTTACAATTTTCCATGCAAAAAAAACATTACAAGTATATTGACGTCTGATGTTGTCTAAAGTAACTACCAAATTAGGTACATTTAGAAAGCACATTTTCTTTAACCTCAGTGTCAACTAGTTTTTACATGGCATTGTACATTTTAGCTGTATAGATCTATTTTGGATGTTTAGAGTATTTCCAACGCTTTCAGACAATGCGATTAATCACAATAAAAAAAATGAGTGCACTAAATTACAAAATGTTAACTTGAGTTATCTGATTAACTTTGACGGCACTTATTTCAATCCAGGTCTGATCTGATGTAATATTATGACTATTTCTGTGCAATTCCATTTCACCAGAGGGAGGGGGTCACTGAGGAAGAATCTGGTCTCCTTCAAACCGGCCTGCCGGTCTTTAAACCGGGTCAGAGTTCTGCTGATGGGTCCTGCTGGGTCAGGAAAATCCAGCTTCATCAACTCTGTCAGATCTGTGATGTTCGGAAGAGTCCTTCTCCTGCCTTTTATTTGCACTGCAACAAAGGGCTTCATCAAGAAGGTATAAAGTAAATCATCTGTAACAAGGAGTATTTTGCATGATTACAAACAGTGACTAGTGAAGGTCTACATACCCATTTCACAGTCTTCACATTTTGCTGCCTTAAAATGTAATCTGAAAAGGGATCCACTTATTTATTTTCCTGTCGATCTACACAACCTAATCTACATGATTTTATACACAACAAAAATATAAACGCAACATGTAAAAAGATCCCAGAAATTTTCTGTATGTAGAAAAAGCTGATTTCTCATAAATTTTGTGCACAAATTTGTTTACATCCCTGTTAGTGAGCATTTCTCCTTTGACAAGAAAATCCATCAACCAGAAATATGTGGCATATCAAGAAGCTGATTAAACAGAATGATCATTACACAGGTGCAACTTGTGCTTGGGACAATTAAAGGCCACTCTAAAATGTGCAGTTTTATCACACAACACAATGACACAGATGTCTCATGTTCTGAGAGAGCGTGCAATTGGAATGCTGACTTCATGAATGTCCACCAGAACTGTTGGCAGAGAATTAAATGTTAATTTAAGTCGCCTCCAGCGTCATTTTAGAGAATTTGGCGGTATGTCCAACTAGCCTCACAACTGCAGACCACGTGTACCACGCCAACAGGAAATGTGAATTATGTGGATTATAATTTATAGACATTTTTGTAGGGGTAGATACATTTAGTAAAATTGTTGAAATTGTTGCACGTTGAGTATATATTTTTGTTCAGTATAATTTTCCAAACTACTAAGAAATACAAAATGAGGATGCATTGATTGCTTTTGTCGTGACTTGACTTTAAAATTCATCTGAAGACTGTTATTTATCTAATTAACTAAGTATGTTTAATTGTTACCTGATTAACTTAATCATGTAACAATTAACTCATTAGGATTTGGGGCACCACAAGAGCAGTTTTTTAAAGAGTTACCATCTCCCGAATGAAACTCTGAAAGGTGTTTACCTATCACATCATATAAACAGTCAACTTATATAAACAGTCAACTTATTAATCATAACCTCGTCTCATATCATCATTCTGAACAGTCGTAACCTCCTTGCAGCTGCAATAACCCAAGCCTTATTTATGATTCAGTACTACACAAATTGGTTTAATTATTTATTTACTAGCTAATTAACTCGGGAATACAGGATAAACATACACACTCTGCACCTGTTATTGACTGGAGACGTAATACGCTGAAAACAGACCCCTAGTGGAATGACAACAATGTTGATGCTTGTTAAAGAAGAGATGGAGAGAGAGGGACAGGGACACTTAACATTCAGAAAGTACTCTCACCTACAGTAACCATATAGCTTGCACACAAACCGCCACCCGCTTTGAGTAAGAAATGATGAATGTATTTACGTGAAATGCCTGGGTTCGCCGGGGGTCTCTTGGTGAACAGGGCAGCCTTGGAAAGGGGTTTGGGCCTTTTCGCGGCACGCTTGTAAGGCTTTGATAGTCCGAAATGGTTCCAACAAGTCTTCTATTGTTGTCCTTCTTTGTCGCTGTCCAGTATCCGGTGACTTGTCGTGAAGTCCTGAACAGAACTACAAAGTTGACTTTCGTTCCATTCACTCTTGAAGAGGCTTCTTTGAAGATAGGCTAGCCAGCCGTATCGATGGTTTGAGCTGAGTAATAGTATAGTCCTACTTCAATTCACTTTGGAATTTTCTTAACCCATCATTTATATAGTTTGCTCAAAAGGGGCGGTTCTGGCAGGCTGGCACGCTCCCTGACCTCACTCCGGGCGGTAACTACTCAGTATGTAAATATTATGGAAAACAATTCTCTTACAGCTTGTCAAAATACATCCCTCTCTTAACAAAAACATGTTCATCATTTTTCATATTACATGCACAACGCATAGTATGGAAACTTTGTATATGTAGTTAGTATACATTCCAAGTTACAGTATTTCCTTTATAACATTTTTAATATGACATTTTAAGGCAGAAAATGGGAAGACTGCAAGTGGTATAGACTCACTAGCATCTTTAAGATACTGTAGATAGTGCCTTGACTGAGATAGAAACCCAATGAGTATAATTTGTAGCAGACAGAGACATGCTTGATGTTTGGGAACATCTGGACTTCCATATCAATGTGTTCATGAGTATGAGGACTCGCCCTGTGGTTGGGAGGGATGAGGACATGTGTGTTAGGTATGTCTGTCTCTTTAGCAGTCGTCGGTGTTTGTCTAAAAAAACGTGCTCTCAAAACACTGTCCACTCTCCTTATCTACCCAGCTGAAGTCGTATGACATCCGGTCAGAGAGAGGGGGGAAGCCCACAGCTCTGACCCTTTGTGATGTGTTGGCTCTGGGGGACGGCGAGAGGACTGGCCTGACTCTCACAGACGCACTGACTGTTATCAAGGGATATGCCCCCGAGGGACATGATGTATGGTATTACCTATCTAAATGTAACAATACAATCAAGATTTTAAAAACCCTTAGTCTTACAACTGAGGATAAATATCAGAAAAGATGGGCCTATATTGATTGCTACGGTTTGTCCACATTTGACACATGTAAACTTGGAAGGCCTACTTTTTAAATGTTTTATTGTTGATGCTGTTATAACCAACTTTGATAAATATACTAAATGTACAGTATCTGTTTTGTTTGCTTCTCATCAATAAAATGATTCTCCCACACAATAGTTTCAAGGTGAAGCGCCCATCAAAGCTGAGACTCCAGGTTACAGACCTGTTCCATCGATAAATGACCAAATCCATTGTGCGGTGTTCGTTCTGAATGCCTGCCAAATTATGTACACTAGTGATGACCTTACAGAGACACTGAGGACACTTCAAGCTGAGATTGCAGACCTGGGTGAGCTCATCCCAAAACTTCAGAGGGCAATTTTGATATCAGTTGATGTTATGTTTAACTGCATATCATAGCTATAACTGATTCCTCTCTCTCACTCTCTCCCTCACACACATGACACCGTCCTCTCCAGACATCCCCCAGGTGGTTCTGTTGACCCATGTGGACCAGGTGTGTCATGCCGTCCGAGAGGATGTGAAGGTTGTCTACTCCAGCCGCATCCTACAGGTGAAGGTAGGTTAAGTAATTCAAACGTTTTAATCCATTTAGATTCACTCAATAATATGATGGAACAGAATTTTTAAAGTTTTATTTGCAATCTATCATATGTTTTGCTGTGCCACAGATGCAGAAGGCAGCAGAGGTGGTGGGTTTGCCAGTGTCCTATGTGCTTCCAGTTAAGAACTATTCCAGGGAGTTGTCTGTGAGCTGCAACACTGACATCCTGCTGCTGAGTGCAGTTCATCACATTCTCCAAGCTGTGGACGACACATATGAGGAAAACCACCCTCCCACCACTGCAGACGCATCTGCAGAACCTCCATCTGCAGAATTTCACCATTGGTGAGAAATCATGTGCAGTTGTTTATTGTGATTGGATAATGTTTTCTTTGTTTTATTTTGGGTGTAATTTTTATCTCTCTAGATATTGGAACCTACCTATGTTTATTAGGTTTAAAAATAACAAGTTAATTCAAGTGAGACAAAGTATGTTGTTGTACAATAAACCAATGAGAAGATGACAATGTCTGTTAGATTTTATGTTGGCCTATTGTATACTTTGAAACAGTGACGTGGATGCCAGTGGATGGATGCCAGTGGTTCCCTACAAAATGTACAAATAACATACACTATTTTTTCCCTTCAATTTGCAAGAGTCTGCATCTATCTCACTGGAGAAAGCATCCGAGCGAGATAAACAGCGCCCCTCTGTCTCTGGAGCCCATCTAGCTGATGCTGTCTGGTCAAAAAAAATGATATTGTTGCCACCCGTAGCATTGAATGCAAGGGAATCCAGTGAGAATTTGGCCTCCCTTGATATTTTTTGTTTTGACAATAACAGCCAAGTGTTGAGCTAAACTGAGCGAGCTCAACTGTGAATGGTTCTGGCACACCAAAGAAAAGTGTCAAGGGAAGCCAGTTTGGATTTGGCTTCCCACCCATCACATCAAGCCAAATGTCATTGACAGAATTGAATTGTTGCAACTTGTGTTGTCCTCCGGTCAGATAAGATTGTCCCTTTCCTAAATTAGCCATGGACAGAGATAAGAATTTGGACTTGTGGTTTTACTTAATTCTAAGTACTGGCCAATGATTATAACAGCGATTCTGATCCAAACATAAATTCATACATTGTGCCTCCGGCCTGAGAGGATATAAGTTCACTATGTAGGTAGATTTAGTAGGCTAAAGTTAGGGAAAGGATTAGGGTGAGTACATTTTTTTTCTAAGTACATTTGACAAAAGCTGGGGGGTGTATGTGTGGACCGTGATAATTCCTTATTGATGTGGATAGCGAGGAACTTGAAGCTCTCGGGCTGCTTTGGAGCACAGAGGGGCCTAAGCCCCTGATCCTGCCAGGATACAGATGGATGATGTAGATAGCCCACATAGGGGATTCACACTTGGTGTTTCAATAGAGCTTCAGTTGAGTAACATTACTCAAAATGTCAGTTGTAATTGCACCTGCATGAAAAATCTTCATATTTGTTTTCTTAGTGCTGCCTGAGTTAGAATATCCCACAATAAGCTGCAGACCATACTATTTACCAAGAGAGATTTCATCTATATTTTTCGTGGCTGTCTATTTACCGCTACAAACCGATGCTGGCACTGACTGCACTCGAACTGTGTTGGGCCATAAGCAAACAAGAAAATGCACATCCATAGTCAGCGCTCCTAGTGGTCAGTGATTTTAATGCAGGGAAACTGAACTCCTTACCTAATTTTTACCAGCATGTCACCTGTGGATCTAGAGGTGAAGAAAAACTCAAAATCACCCTTATTACAGACACAGAAATACAAAGCCATGTATTTGCCAAATCTGACCATAACTCTATCCTCCTGACTCCTGCTAACAAGCAAAAACTGAAACAGGAAGTACCAGTGACTCTCTCCCTACATTTAAAGTGCATGCTGCCACTTACAGTGAGTGAATGTATGATCAATCATGATCTTCTCAATTCTGTACTACCATGAAAATAAAATTATAAACCAAATGAATTGCTAATTTCACCCAGAAGCACCAGCCCCGACAGTAGGTCTACTTACTACAAGTACATCCATGTAAGCTCCATCAGTCCACACTGTATTTCTAACAATCTGTTTTACGGCATCTGCATATGATACATCATGACTGATCCTATATCGCTGAACCTCTAGCCTCTCTCTGTACCTGGCATCCACCAAATGCTGCAGTGTTCTCCCCCACAATTCAGCATTTAACCTTCACATTGCTCCCACATTCACTGTAATCATGCACTCCTTCACACATCTTTTCTTTCCTTTACACTGAGCAGCTACATGTCCCATTCTTTGGCATTTAAAACACTGCAGTGCATATGGGACAAATTATATAACATTGCAACTAAGGAATCCGATCTGACTTTCTCAGACCTCAGCATCACTAATAAGCTTTCAATTATTTGACCCTCTTTCCTACTGATCAATCTTTTGGCCTCAATCACTCTGCCTCCCTTCACATTTTCTTCAATATCATCTGTGGACATAGATATTGAGACCCCAGTGATGACTCTCCTCAACCTAGAATATGCACCAGGGACATGGCTTTTAATCACCTTCCCATTTTCCATTTTCAGATTCTTCTCTTGCTGAGCCTGGCTACCACACAATATTAACACTACCATTTCCAATGAACCAAGCTAATTTCACTTCACCCACTTTTCTCTACGACATTAGTTAGTCAGATAGGGTGTAAGTGAGGCCCTGTTGTCTCATCAAACACTATCACCACTTTCCACCAACACATCATTACTATTGCTTCCTACCTTGACCCTTATGCTTTCTTTACTAGACCGCCAATGCTTTCTGTATCATGATCTCTTCCTGTTTTTCCACTACCGACCATTCACGTCCTTGAACCTCATCCTACCGCTCCATACCATCAACACTGACACCCACATTGTTCTCAATCCAGCACAGCTGTTGCTTCACCAACTTTTCCTCCATTCCGTCCTCACTACTCGCTGCCATTTCCAACCTCTCGTCCCAATCGCATCCTCTCTTCAATTATCTTGGACCTTTTTCAAAAGGAGGCGAGAGAGGACTGAGGAGAGAAAGCGCAGAAGTTGAGTAGTCTAATTGAGAAAAGGCCTGTCTCTCAATCCCCATCCCACCCCAGCCCAACAGTTGGAGATATTGCATTAGCTAGCTAACTGCTGAGCTGCAATATAATTCCAAAGAAGAAGAACGGATGAGTCGACAAGGGCAGAGAAATACAATAACGGTGCCGACCCAACGGAGTTGTTGCTTTTTATTCGATTGATTCAATTTAAATTAAAACGAATTCGTTGCAGAATTACCAAGTTTGACACGAATAGAGGGGAAGATAACACCCGAAAGGCGCATCTTTAGATGTTTCTTGTCAAGGCAGGTTTACGGACAGCTGTATTATTTGGAGGGCGCCCTAGTGACATTAGCTAGCTAGGCTATGTAACTGTTTCTGTGACGCCGACTGACTTCTATGTTATTGTTAACGTTTAATGTTTTTTTTGTGTGTATTCGTCCACGATTTGCGTTTACTGGGAGTAGTGAGCGAGTTTCTCTGGATGTAGGCTATACCAACGAGGTTTTCTCCCAGGATCATCTTGCCAAAGCAGGCCAGAGTTGCTACTTTGTTTCATTTTTTTTGCAGTCAGTAGGCTATCAGTGTTTGAGAATCTCCACCTAACTTCCCCACTTTGGATTGACGCTTGAAACATTGTTGACCTTCTGTCACAAGCTGCTAAAACGCGGACCCGGTTACGTTGTAACCTGAAGGGCATCTCATTGATAAGAAACCGTACGTATCTGTTCTGTAACTGCTGTGATAACGTTTCGCTTTGATATATATATATTTTTACTAGGCTTAACTCTATTAATAGTCACTCTGTAGCTAGTAAGAGTCTAAACGCCCTCGGACCTCTGTACGTTGACATTCTGCCTCCGCAAATCCCCCCTGACGAGTGTGTTTGCATTCGTGTGTCATCACAGCACTGTCATGCTGCTGTCTCACTCCGACCTATGGAAAGTGTGTTTGGAGAACATCTACAGACCCTACACGGTGGTCCTCGCCACCATCACCGCTGCCCTGTACTACCTCTGGGGCCGTGAGGGCCAGGTCAGTCGCTCGGCCAGAGACTAGCTGCCTTCGGGGTACTGTCTTCTGGCTTTGAGAGCATGTGCCTCTTGAGCTCCGTCTCATTTAACCTCTAGTATTTTACTCTTGAGTGCTTCATACCTCTATCTGCAGGCACTTGCATTATGTCCATCCCTCACCTTAGTTTTTAGAACGGGTTGTAAGAACCAAATAAGTTAGCACCCTATATTGTATAGATATTGGACTTGATACCGCTATCGGATATAAATTAGGCCTGCACCCTGTAAGATATGCTTTCATCCACTGTTCCCCAGCACCTTTTACTCATATGCAGTTTTGTTCCATTGCCCAACCACTACAGCTCGCAGAATATATGTCCCACGGTGTGTGATTGTCTGTTTGGTTGTCTCTGCTTATTCCACACTGTTTTCACACATTTCCATCTTCTCTTTCATTCTCCCTCTGTCTCTCTCACACCCACACTTACTCCTGTACACATCTTTGATTAGTCCCTTTTGCTTAAACACACACATGCTCACATACCCATGTCTCTCTCTCTCTCTCTCTCACCCTCAGACACCAGTCCTGGTGTGTAGCGATGCATTCCGTGTGTTCCTACAGAGGCACTGCCCCGTGGTGGCTGAGCCCTTCAGCCCTACTCCCTGGTGCTGGGGAGGCCGGCTGCAGACACTGGTCAGAGTGCTCATCAAGTCCAGCCCCCAGGTCGACTACAGGAAGTAAAACAACCCAGAACCCACAACTTCCTTCCTTCCTCTCTACCCATAACCTCTAGTCATCTGCATATTGGGCCAACCAACTGTATACCATTTGAAACGGTATTCAGTTAAAAGACTAACCCTCCTGTCTCCACTATCCTCAGTGAGTTGATCAGGACGGCTGACGGAGGTCAGATCTCTCTGGACTGGGTAGATAATGGGGACAGCGCTGCCTACCCAGAATGCTACTCTCGTCCCACAGTGCTCATCCTGCCGGGCCTCACAGGGAACAGTCGTCAAACCTACGTCCTCCACGCCGTCAGCCAAGCCACCCGCCGCGGATACAGGTCAGCCTGAGAGGCCATGACCTTTCACTTTACCTGTCATGCTATATGGAATCCTTGGTTTAATCTCAAATACGTTCTTGTTGGTTCTGGATTGGACTAGATTGGTTTTACAGTGCAGTATGGTAGCTTGACTGTCATCTGGAGCTGAGAAACACTGACATGTCACTGTGCTGAGGTTTGGAATCTGAGATTAGATCTTTGTCTCTCTGTTTCCCCAGATGTGTGGTCTTCAACAATAGAGGGTTTGGAGGAGAAGAACTACTGGTAAATGCCTTTTTAAGTGCACTATCATGCATATTCCACCAGGGTCTGCCACAATGCAATTTTGCAAGCAGTTTGATAAGACATTATACTTCTGTTCAAAGGTTACATTGCACACAAACATCAATAATGTAACATAAGGTCTGTGCAGTGCTTCAGACTCGTAGTCTCATCCACATGTCAGCCCATGTCTTCTCTCCCAGTAGACTGATGATCCCAGTCCTGCCCCAGTAACCTACCCCCCTCTCCCCAGACCCCAATGACCTTCTGTGCGGCGGACACCTCGGACCTGGAGCGGGTGGTCCTCCATGTCAGAGAACTCTTCCCACAAGCCCCTCTGCTGGGCACCGGCGTGTCTCTGGGAGGGTAAGTGCTTAGAAAGGAAGAAAATGCATAGAGGTTATAACTGCTTAAGTCTGTTCATATTTTTTTTTTCTCCCTCTCTATACACTCTTCTTTCCCCCATCTTCCATCCTTCTCTTGTCTTTCTCTACCGCTTCTCCTGTCTTCTCCCTCACCCCTCCTATTCCTGACTGTATCACAGCATGCTCTTGTTGAACTACCTGGCTCGTAAGGGTAGTGAGGCAGGGCTTGTTGCCGGCCTCACAATGTCTGTCAGCTGGGACACCCTGGAGTCCTGTGCCTCGCTGGAACAACCAATCAACCGCCTGATCTTCAACCGACACCTCGCCAGCAACCTGTGCCAAGCCATTAACAGGTAAGACTGACTTGTCGTCTAGTTGTTGTGGTATCCATGTACGTGTTGCTGTGAATGTTGTTGCCATGGTTATTGGCCTTTCAAAATTGAACAAGACCTGTCATTACTAGCCTTGGTGTGATTACAACCCAAATATCTGTCTGTCTCTCGCTTTCTCTCAGACACAGGAAGATGTTGGAGACTGTGGTGGATGTGGACCATGTACTAAAGGTAAGAACCAGTTTCATATGGTTTATCTATTAGGTTCCATATCATTGTGTGTAGAATGAGTGTATTAGTTGTGTGCCGGTGCCCTTTTTTAAAATCTAACTCTCCCTACGCTCCTGTGTGTTTACCCCTCAGGCACGTACTATCCGGGAGTTTGACGAGCGCTACACGTCAGTCTTGTTTGGCTATAAGTCCTGTCTGGACTACTACCAGGAGGCCAGCCCAAACTACAAGCTTCCCAGGACGACAGTGCCCATTCTCTGCCTCAATGCGGCCGACGACCCCTTCTCCCCCAAACATGGTGGGTACTGCCTGGGTCAGAGGGAGACAGGATTGGGCCTGGGGTATAGATGGTTCTTAATTAGATTTTGGAGGCAGCCCTCAAAGTTGATCATATATACAAAAGTATGTGGACACCCCTTCAAATGAGTGGATTTGGCTATTTCAGCCACACCCGTTACTGACAGGTGTATAAAATCGAGAACACAACCATACAATCTCCATAGACAAACATTGGCAGTAGAATGGCCTTACCGAAGAGCTCAGTGACTTTCAACGTGGTACCGCCATAGGATGCGAAGTGGTAGGCCACACAAGCTCACAGAACGGGACCGCCAAGTGCTGAAGCGCGTAGTGTGTAAAAATCATCTGTCCTCGGTTACAACACTCACTGCCTCTGGAAGCAATGTCAGCATGAGCTGTTTGTTAGGAGCTTCATGAATTGAGTTTTCCCGTGCACAAAGCGAGTTCCATACAGAAATTATTTGTCACGATCAGTGTGAAAGAACTTGACTGGCCTGCACAGAGCCCTGACCTCAACCCCATTGAACACCTTTGGAATGAATTGGAATTCCGACTACGAGCCAGGCCTAATCACCCAACATCAGTGCCTGACCTCACTAATGCTTTTGTGACTGAATGAGCAAGTGTCCGTATACTTTTGGTCATGTAGTGTATATACTGAACAAATCTATAATCACAACATTCAACAATTTATTCAATTTTACTGAGCTACAGTTCATATGGGGAAATCAGTCAATTTATATAAAGTCATTAGGCCTTAATTGATGGATTTCACAGGACTGAGAATACAGATATGCATCTGTTAGTCACAGATACCTTAAAAGAAATCTCATCACGGTATTTCTGTGCATTCAAATTGCCATTGATAAAATGCAATTGTGTTCGTTTGTCCGTACCTTTATGTCTGCCCATACCATAACCCCCCGCCACCATGGGGCACTCTTTTCACAACGTTGATATCAGCAAACCGCTCGCCCACACAACGCCATACACGTGGTCTGCGGTTGTGAGGCGGATTGGATGTACGGCGGCTTATGGTATAGAAATTATGTCAAGAACAGCTCAAAAAAGCAAAGAGAAACGACAGTCCATCATTACTTTTAAGACATGAAGGCCAGTCAATCTGGAACATTTCAAGAACTTTTAGTCTCTTCATGTGCAGTCGTAAAAACCATCAAGTGCTATGATGAAACGGCTCTCATGAGGATCGCTGCGTGAATCAAGCTTCATGGTCGAATTTGCTGCAAAGAAGCCACTACTAAAAGACACCAATCAGAACAAACTTGATTGGGCCAAGAAACACGAGCAATGGTGGAAGGTGGAATTCTGTCCTTTGGTCTGGAGTCCATATTTGAGATTTTTGGTTTCAACCACCGTGTCTTTGTGAGATGCAGAGTAGGTAAACGGATGATCTCTGCATGTATGGTTCCCACCGTGAAGCATGGAGGAGGAGGTATAGGGGTGCTTTGCTGGTGACACTGTTTGTGATTTATTTAGAATTCAAGGCACACTTAACCAGCATGGCTACCACAGCATTCTGCAGCGATACGCCATCCCAACTGCTTTGCGCTTAGTGGGACTATCATTTGTTTTACAACAGGACAATGACCCAACACAACTCCAGGCTGTGTAAGAGCTATTTGACAAAGAAGGAGAGTGATGGAGCGCTGCATCAGATGACCTGGCCTCAACAATTACCCAACCTCAACCTAATTGAGATGGTTTGGGATGTGTTTGACCGCAGAGTGAAGGAAAAGCAGCCAACAAGTGCTCAGCATATGTGGCAACTCCTTCAAGGCTGTTGGAAAAGCATTCCAGTTGAAGCTGGTTGAGAGAATGCCAAGATCGCAAAGCTGTCATCAATGCAAATGGTGGCTACTTTGAAGAATCTCAAATATATATTTTTTTGGTTACATGATTCCACATGTTTTTTTAATAGTTTTGATGTCTTTACTATTATTCTACAAAGTAGAAAGTAGTACACATGTAAGAAAAACCCTTGAATATGAGTAGGCTGTGTCCAAACTTTTGACTGGTGTGTGTGTGTGTGTGATCAATTGTGTGTGATCAATTGTTGGTCTTCATCTAAATGCTTCAAACTGAAATTCTCCTCCTTCTGTCTCACTCCCTTTCTCTTCTCTCTCTTCAGCTCTCCCGGTGGCCCTAGCCAAGCGCCTGCCTAACGTAGCGCTGTTGGTGACGTCCCACGGTGGACATATAGGCTACCTGGAGGGCCTTTACCCGCGTGGGGAGGGCTACATGGACCGCCTGTTCGGCCAGTTCATTCAGGCAGCCTTCGATCACCCAGGGGACCTCAAAGGGGCCTGCAGCATCAAGGAAGAGCTTCTGGATTGACCTCAGACAACCTGGTCATGTGATTCGGTCCTGATTGTTCTGCGACTGACCGATTTTTAACCTCACCGGCATTACCACCCTCTCTTCTTTTTCATCTCAGGTGCTTATCCGTCGACCAATCAGACAGTTTAATGCAATAGACACTCTGACATCATGTAGGTAGGGACTTACAGACGGATGCCTTATATTACTACACACAGAATGAGAATATCTGGTCTTAAACCCAGTAACTCTTCATAAGTTTAGTGTTTCAAATGACTTACTGTTGAAATGAATCTGGCACAAAAGCCGTCACCCTACTCTCCGACAGTGTCTCGGGGTGAGTGGGATATGCAAAATGACACATCCATTCACCCACACACTGTACAGGTTACACACTTGTACATGTGTGAAACAAGACAAATATAAGCACCCCCCCTCTATTTGACTTTTTGAATTTCACCCTTACTATTTCCTGTCATAATAAATCACATTGGCTTAGACGATGTAAACAAGGACATGAATAGATCACTCGCATTGTCTTCAAAAAGACAAGAAAGGGAAACGTTCATTTAAAATATTTCCCCTTGAACTGATGTTTAATTATGACTAAAGCAACTGATTATGTTAGAAGAATATACTTAGCTTATCACACAACACACAAATACTGGAAAAACTTGAATGAAAAGTTTATTTTAATCTTTAATATATATATATATTAGTCATGTCATGAACTTGTTCTCAACTTGCCTACCTGGTTAAATAAAGGTGAAATAAAAATAAAATAAATAAAAATGTGATTATAATAGTGGTTAGCATACACAATAAAAATACATGGAAATGTCTATGTATAACGTACTGCAGTTAATACTTCTATATCATGTTGGTCAAGTAAATTTAAATTTAGGAGATAATTGAAATTTCAGTTAAGTGGAAGTACAATTTATTTTCAATTAGGATTTTTTTCATTGAATTGGAATTTTGATTCACATCCAGATTTGACTGAACTGAAATTGAATTTTGACCTCATCTGATTCCACCACAAAGAGAACAGATAAAATATTTTGAACATGAAGGAATGTTGTTATAAAATATACACGGTATATGTTCCGTATCTGTGTAAAGGCTATATCGGAGAATGTATCAAATGCAAACTGTCTAAGACTTGCCTTACCGTTGGTCGTATCTCAGCCCAGACAGTGTGTTTGACAAAGTAGTATTTTTATCATCAAAAGTGTTGGAGATTGTTTTTGACTTTCTTGCAACATCCAAACCCAAGTTGGTAGGTCTATGATGAAGTTTTTCACAATTCCATTTCAAAACCATCTGGGATTTCCCACACATTCCACAACATAGTTGTGTGTACGTTCATGTGCATGATATGACACAGAAAATCTATATCTTTATTTACCTATAAATTACTGTACACATTAGGCAAATTGCTATCAGAAATGTATGCTGGCTGTCCTCTTGGTTTACAAATACAAGTGTAAAATCCCCGATTGTTTCATTTGGACCAGTACCACTATACTAGCTATGCTATTTTAAATACAGCCTATGTTTGATAATTATTCTTTTGATTTTTGGTTGTTTATTTGATTTGCAGTATTTTGTTAAACTGAGGATGCACATAAAGCTCTGAGATTGTCTAAATTATAATCACATTTAAGATGCCGTGTAGGCTCTGACCTTTCCCAAGGACTAAACTATTTAATTGGATGTGGGTACAAGGGTGAGTGACAACTCAGTGGTTTAAACCTAGGGAAAGCTCACATTTGACTTTATTTCTTAGTTCTGGACGATTGTCTCACGCTTTGACCTTGTTTGAAATTTGCACACAATTGTAAAAGTTTGAGTAAATCTGTTTTATGATTATGGACTATACTGTACAGAATGTCTTGTGGTGATGTAACAGTTATCGGTAATATTGCACAATGTGTGTCATGACAAATGTGTGTCATGACAATGGATCAACGATGTCTGTCTGTTTGTCTATCTTGCACTGAGTCACTGACTAAAGTAGTTACGGTAAAACAGGAAGATGGTGTGATGTTGTTTTTATGACGCTGCCATGACGATCACCAGCAGTACCCTCCTCTCCCATCACCACCCTATTAACTCTTATACATGTGTTATTACTCAGTAATAACAGCCGCTGGGACAAGACTGCCTGGACCTTGGGGGGGGGGGAAGGCCCAACATACACCACTATACCTGCTGCACTGCAATGATAATGTGATTGCAATAATAATCTATTGTAACTTTTTTGTGACCTTCTGTTGTTACCATGCCACTAATTTAAATATTTTATCTGTATTCCTTAATAAAAACAAAAACAGTTGTTATTTCTGTCGATATTCAGTTATAAGGGGCTTTCCCAGGTAAAGAGGATGTTAATTATTCATTTCCTAGACATATCTGACTTTATCTTAATCACTGCTGTAATTATCTCAAATGAGAGCAGCAATTCACCTTAGTTTGTTTGGTTGTCTTTATTATACCACTGTGTCGGTCTCAGTGGTAAAACTAATAACAGTTATTGTTGGTGTTCCAGGTCTAAACCTCTCATCTTGGCGCCAAACTCAGGTCATTAATGTAGTTACACGTAGAAATTGATTAACAGGATGGGTATCAATAATTAACTTAAGACAATAAAAATCCCCAGTCACAATGTGAACCCTTCAGCCTCATTTAGATGACTTTAATGATGCTGGGCTGGAAACGATCCAATGGCTGCCCGGTGGCTTTGTGTGGAAACAGCACCTGATAAAGTAGGAGGAGGTTTTCCCACCTCTTGTTTTCCTCTCGGCATAAATCTAATCTGTTTATTGTACGATAAACGGCATTTCTGCTGGTTGAAACTGGTGGTTGAAAGTCACTTGTGGTGTTTTTCGTAATGTGCTGTTATGGTTTTCCCTAACTTTGACTCTTTTCTATCACTCCCATCTTTAAAACCTGCTCTGGCACATTTTAGTGCTAATACAATGTGGGTATTAATCTCTGTTTTAGCGCACATGAAAAAATAATTTACTCTAGAACAGTAAGGTGCGTACTATAGAATTGTATAGTAAACTGTACAGTGGTATACTGTAGAATAATATACTACACACCTTAGGTTTCCACAGGGAATGGGGGACATTTATTAACGAAATAAAAAGTCCCTGGAGGTCAGGGATTTCCCAGGTAGCATTAGAACAGGTCATAGGCATTGGTAAAATGTGTAGAATTGTAAGAAATTAGCTTTAAAGGTCAAATTTGGAAACAAACATCTTTCCATATCTTTTGATATTTGTTTCATTAGTCCATTGTTGATATAGTCCTTAAATGTTTTGCATGTCAGCAATCAAGTTTTCAAGATGTATAACTTTCAAAATACAGAAATACAGCATACAGCTGGTATGATGCATTTTGCATCACATAAGGGTGCGTTTTGCATCATACCGGCTCTATTTCTTTACTGTGAAAGTTATATATCTTGAAAACTTGATTGCTGACATGCAAAAAGATGCGGAACTACTGTATATCAGCAATGGACCAATTATACAAACACCAAGTATATTTTTAGTGTAAAGTACTTAAGGATAAATACTTTTTGGGGTATCTGTACTTTACTATTTTTCTTTTTGACAACTTTTACCTTTACTTCACTACATTCCTAAAGAAAATAATATACTTTTTACTCCATACATTTTCCCCGACACCCAAAAGTACTTGTTACATTTTGAATCCTTAGCAGGTCAAGAAAAAGGTTCAATTCACACACTTATCAAGAGAACATCCCTGGTCCTCCCTACTGCACCTGATCTGGTGGACTCACTAAACACAAACGCTTCATTTGTCAGTTATGGCTATCCTAAAATAAATTAAAAAACAAGAATAGTGCCATCTGGTTTTCTTAATGTAAGGATTTTTTTTTATTATTTACACTTTTAATTTGACTTTTGATACAAAGGTAGGTTTTAGCAATTACATTTACTTTTGATACTTAAGTATATTTAAAAACAAATACTTTTAAACTATAGTTCCACAGGAGGAAATTTATTTGGTGACTTTCAATTTTACTTGAGTCATTTTCAGTTAAGATATCTTTACTTTTACTCAAATATGACAATTGGGTACTTTTTTCACCACTGGTTGGAGGTCATTCCACTTATCCTTTTTCAAAATGTCCCTCCATATACAGTAGAAGTCGGAAGTTTCCATACACCTTAGCCAAACACATTTAAACTCAGTTTTTCACAGTTCCTGACATTAAATCCTGGTAAAAACTCCCTGTCTTAGGTCAGTTAGGATCACCACTTTATTTTAAGAATGTGAAATGTCAGAATAATAGTAAAGATAATTATTTATTTCAGCTTTTATTTCATTCATCAAATTCCCAGTGGGTCAGAAGTGTATATACTGTACACTCAATTAGTATTTGTTAGCATTGCCTTTAAATTGTTTAATTTGGGTCAAACATTTTGGGAAGCCTTCCACAAGCTTCCCACAATATGATGGGTGAATTTTGTTCCATTCCTCCTGACAGAGCTGGTGTAACTGAGTCAGGATTTTAGGCCTCCTTGCTCGCACACAGTTTTTCAGTCCTGCCCACATATTTTCTATAGGATTGAGGTCAGGGCTTTGTGATGACCACCCCAATACCTTGACTTTGTTGTCCTTAAGCCATTTTGCCACAACTTTGTAAGTATGCTTGGGGTCTTTGTCCATTTGGAAGACCCATTTGCGACCAAGCTTTAACTTCCTGACTGATGAGAAGAGGTTTTGCTTCAATATATCCACATAATTGTCTTTTCCTCATGATGCCATCTATTTTGTGAAGTGCACCAGTCCCTCTTGCAGCAAAGCACCCCCACAACATGATGCTGCCATCCCTTCGCTTCACGGTTGGGATGGTGTTCTTCGGCTTACAAGCCTCCCCCTTTTTCCTCCAAACATAATGATGGTCACTATGGCCAAAGAGTTCTAATTTTGTTTAATCAGACCAGAGGACATTTCTCCAAAAAGTACGATCTTTGTCCCCATGTGCAGTTGCAAACCATAGTCTGACTTTTTATGGCGGTTTTGGAGCAGTGGCTTCTTCCTTGCTGAGTGGCCTTTCAAATTATGTCGATATAGGACTCGTTTTACTGTGTTTATACATACTTTTGTACCAGTTTCCTCCAGCATCTTCAAAAGGTCCGGGATTGATTTTCACTTTTCGCACCAAAGAACGTTCATCTCTAGGAGACAGAACATGTCTCCTTCCTGAGCGATATGATGGCTGCATGGTCCCATGGTGTTTATGCCTGTGTACTATTGTTTGTTCAGATGAACATGGTACCTTCAGGCATTTGGAAATTGCTCCCAAGGATGAAACAGACTTGTGGAGGGCTACAATTTTACAGTATTTATACTATAGTTACCTGTAAATACTACAGTATTCTACAGTAAAGTCCACAAAACCACTACAGTAATTACTATAGTATTTATACCATAGTATACCAGAGTATTTTCTTCATGTGGGAACCGCTCTCCCTTCCCCAGCCTGTGTATTTATGGATGTTTTGAAGGAGTATGAGGAGTATCCCTTTCTCTTACCAGTCCTTCATCCCCCTGTTCCACACTCCTCTGCCCTCCCTAATTTCCCCCCTTCACCTCCATCTCTTCTCTTTCCCTGGCCCTCTTTACATCCACCTCCCTGAGTCTCTGCCCTCTCAAACACCCCCCTCCCCACCCATCCCTACCCCCCCCTCCCCCATCCGTCACTCCTCCTCTTCCTCCTCCTCCTCGGTTCCCCCGTCTTCCTCTACCTGGTGTAATAGGAGGAGCATCGGGGGTCTGGTTAATGATCCAACACTCTGGAGCTGTTGAGCAGACGGATAAGGAGAGAGAGGGAGAGGAGGAAACGGAGAGGGAGAGAGAAAGAAAGGGAAAGAGAGAGAGGAGAGAGAGAGAGAGAGAGAGAGAGCAGTACGAGTAGAGGCATAGAGGGACCTAGGTGAGGTCAGAAAGAGGGGAGTGAGGGAGAGGAAAGATACAGGATTAGGTAAATGTAGTGTGTTTGTGTCTGTACAAATGAGTGGACTCTGCATAGGGCCTAGGAGCATTTGGATCAAGTTACCCCTTCAGATGGAGACAACCTGATACAGGACCTACAATACTTTACCGTATCAGTGGATTTACGGAGTGCTGGAGGAAGGTCCTGAGCCTCATATGAAGATCCATGTAGGAACTGTAGCAGCTACACAGACTCACGCTCCTTCCTACCCCACCTCTCTACACAACCTACAGGTGAGTCTGACCGAAGTCTTTTCCCTTGTAGAATCAATGTCTCTGAGCCAAAATGAGACCTGTTGGAGCTACATCAGACCTCAGTTGCAGTAACATGCATTTAATTTTAATGGGTCGAGTTGTGATTGTTGTGACTGGCTTGGGGGCCAGTAGATTTTTATGTGAGGCAATCATTTCTCAATGGTTAACCCAGGTAATGGAGGTCATTATCCCAATCCGTCCCATTTGAGTGTTTTTGTAGAATGGCTGCACTCCTAGAAAGCTAAATTATTGACAATTGCCTTACCTTAATTGTCATGGGTAAGAAGAGCCTGAAGTGAAAATAAGTAAATAGTTTGTTGCAACATGACTGACATGCACTTTACATTTAACCAATAACATTTAGAAGTTAAATAGTTTTCTCTTTAATTACAGAGTGGAAAATGTCTCTTTATCTCCTATATTGTTGTTAGTTGTTTGCTGGGTGACTTTACAACCTGTAACACCACGCCTAATCTCTGCCCTGTCCAATGTTCAGGGTGAAGGAAAGGTAATTGGGGTCACGTGAAGTGAGGGCGCTAGGCTAACCCTGGCTCAGTTTGTATTGATGTGGATGTGTGTGCTAGGCTAATTGCTAGGCTAACCTTGTGCTTTGTTTGCTCTGTCAACAAATGTATGCTCTGTCGACAGAGACCAAAACAGTTTTTAAATCACCACGAAATTAAGATGGCGAAGCATCTCACAATCAGTGCTATTGTAAACTGGTCAATGGAAACATCAGTTGGGTTGTATTTGTTCTTCACAGGTGTGTGTGTGTGTGTGTTTGTCCAAGTGTGTGTGTGTGCGTGCCTGTATGCTCATGCACATGCAAGCAATGATCTGTGTCCCCAGGCCCAGTGAGATTATTAACATTGGAGGGGGTCGCTACATGTATATGCACAGACACACACATTCAAGAAAACACAAACATTTTGTGCTACCATGAGAGAGTGGATGTCTTAAGATATGCACCAGTTTTAATTCATGCCTGCACACACACACTAAAGGTAGCTTCGATTCCCCAAATAATTGTCTGACCTGTGAGACTACCAGGGGTACGCATTTAATAGAGTCACAAAATACTGGCAGGTGGTAGTGACCATCAATAAATGACCAACAAGGCTTGGGTTAGTGATACCAGGTTCTATATGAGATGTCTTCCCAGGGTGGTACAGTATTCACAGTGCCCCTAGCTGGCAGCCCATCATTAGTGTCCATTATTCATGATCACAGTGTAGACCTCTCACTGAGAACTGACTGTGTGCCAATTTAATGACAGATACTGGGCATACTGTTTGTGTGTGCATGCATGTTTCGTGCAGCTTTTATGAGTGTGAATTAATGTGCAAATGTGCTTATATTTAATGTGTATGCTTTCATGTCCATGTGTTTACCTTCCTGTGACTCCTCTCACATGCCTCCACAACTCCCTTCAGCCATGGAGGGCCACATAGATGAGCTGAGGCAGCAGCTGGAGAAACAGACCCTTATCAACCAGGAGCTGCAGAACCACAACAAGGACCTAGGTACGATCATGACCATGACTACCATGACCGCAAGCATAACTTAGATCAAGACCATTTGAACATGATTGACCACAACAAAGACTGCAGCCATGAAATAAACCATGACTTAAAACACATTTATCCCAACCAATACAATGCTCTCCTGTCACCTCCAGAGAGAAGACTGCAGGAGAAGGAGAAGTTGCTGCAGGACCTTCACACTCATTATCATGACCTGGGTAAGGGGATTCATGTGACTATGGCAACCCCCTGGGTGACGAATGGCAGCCATTTTGTGTCAGATCACTAACCATAGAACATCATGTATCTTAACCCTAATATCCCAGAGTTCCCTGCTCAGAGGAGCAGTAATGAAGGGGAACCAGAGGTCAGGAAGAGCAGAGCGGCTGTCATGGCCCCTGAGCCAATCCCAGACGAGCAGCTGGAGATCTTGAAGACCAAAGTCAAGAAGACCGTCAGGTGATTGGTTAGGGCTATGCATGATTGGCAAGGGCTATGCATGAGTTATGTGACACCAGTACTGTATGGTGGTGTGATGCCTCCTTCCGCAGCGAGACAAGTCTGATCGTCATGGCCATCCAGAAGAACGACTTCCTGAGTCGCCTTGACGATGAGCAGATCACTATGATGGTGGAGCTCCTGGTGGCCATTGACTTCAAACCAGGAAATGATGTCATCAAGGAGGGTAGTGAGGGAGACAGTATGTACATCGTTGCAGGTATGTGTGAATTTCTCTAAAACATTGCTCAGTGTTGCTACTGTACGTCTGATTATTATTCCCAATTAAACAATAACCCTCACCCCTCAAACCCCTCACCCCTCCTTCTCCACATTCAGAGGGTGAGCTCTATGTCAGTCAAGCAGGTCGTAACCTTCGAACCCTGACCTGTGGGGATGTCTTTGGAGAGTTGGCTATTCTGTATAACTGCAAACGCACTGCCACAGTCAAAGGTGAGATGCTTTAGAACTTGACTATTAAGTGGTACACAGTAACTAACTACGTGTAACTTCCTACTGTCTGTACTGTGCGTGTGCACTGAAATGACTCACTCCCCATCGTAGCTAAAACAGTGGTGAGTCTGTGGTGTATGGAGAGACAGACGTACAGAACCATCATGACCAATAAGTCCAAGAAGAAACGTGAACAGATAATGGGCTTCTTGAAGACGTGAGTTTACACACTTAACCTCATGACTTACATACTTGGTCATAGTCTCTTGGTCACACACACATGCACACTGCTAATTCTGCTCTTATATGCTTACCTATCAGGTCTCAGACTCTGAACACCCTGAATGACGTTCAGCTCTCTAAGATCATTGACTCCATGGAGGAGGTTTGTGCTCAGCCATTTTACACACTTCTCCCATGCTAGATCGTTTTTTTCCAGATCATTAACATATAAATCCCATATAAAATGTGTTGTTTCTTTTAGGTGAAGTACCAAAACAATGACGTCATTGTGCGTGAGGGGGCAGAGGGCAACACGTTCTACATCATCCTTAAAGGAGAGGTACAGTAACGGGGACATGTTCTGTGGCTCTGTGATCCAAAACACTCTGTTTCTGTACATCCTTTGTTTGATGATCACAGGGAACAACAACTAACTACGCTAGTGGAGGATTGGCGTCTACAATACTCTTACCTGTGCTTACCAACCCATTTGTTTATTGCCAAACTCAACCTTTTGACCCGTCTGTGTCAATTTATCTTTATTTGCACTGCTCTCTTTTCAATGTCATAATGGTGCTGAATTGCCTATCAAATAAATCTGGCCTCGAGGACAAAAACGAGTGTCTGTGCATGTGTCTGCTCTCAGGTCCAGGTGACTAAAAAGGTGAACAGTCAGCAGAAACAGATTCGCAGGATGGGCAAAGGGGAGCATTTCGGGGAATTGGCCCTCATACGGTAACCATGGATTCATTAGTACCTACAGTAAAGCTATAAAAAACTTGCTGTTGTACAATAAAGGGACCTTGGTGTGCAGTATTAGCCAGTGTGGCTGTTCATTATGTGTGGATCTGTATATAACCTACAGTGAGATCCTGAGGACTGCAACCTGCACTGCTCTGGGCCCTGTTACCTGCTTCTCAATCGATAAGGAGTGAGTCTGAACAATTCAAATTGGATTTCTTGATCGGTTAGTTTCTTGGAATGATTGATGGTCTGTTATGTTCCCCCTCCAGGGTGTTTGAGGAGACGATCCCCATTGAACACCTGGAGCTCCATGATGAGTGAGTACAAAGACACTCTTAGTCCGTTTAGTTCTATATTTACCACTCTAGTCAGGCAGTCTAACTGTAGTCTGTGGTCCACCATCAGCTCTAAGTTCCTGGAGGAGCCAGATGCTCCAGAGAAGACCAGTCCTAGTTCCTCTCTGAGGCTGAAGGACCTGATCCCTGTGCTGTACCAGGAGGGGCGCTACCAGGGAGAACCTGTCACCCTCGGAGTGGGAGGATTTGGTCGCGTTGAACTGGTACAAGTGTTTGGTGTTGTTGTAGTGTTTGGCTATTTATAGGTATAGTTAGTGGCTGAAACTAACTAATGAACGTTTACTGCCCCCTTTAAGGTGCTTGAAAGCCAAATACAAAGTGAAACGAATCTTTTTAGATCAAAAGTTTATAACTGTTTTTGTTGTTTACCCCAGGTGACCACGCTGCACCATGGGAAGTACTTTGCCATGAAGCGGGTCAGTAAGAAGCACATTGTTGCTAAGCAACAGGAGGAGCACGTCCTGTTTGAGAAGAGGATCCTCAAAGCCATCCAGAGTGACTTCATCGTCAGGTAACTGTGGGGCTAGGTGGCAGGTACTGTCGCCTAGTGGTCAATATTGCTCTTTCAAATCCCTGAGCCGGCAACGTGAACAAATCTGCCGTTCTGCCGTTGAGCAAGGCAGTTAACCCCAAACAACAACTGCACCGATAATGTCGATTAAAGCAGCCCACTGCACCTCTTTAATTCAGAGGGGTTGGGTTAAATGTGGAAGACACATTTCGGTTGAATGCATTCACTTGTGCAACTGACTAGGTATCCCCTTAACCTTCAACCATCATCATATACAATAACACTTTAACCCTCTTTGTCCCTTATCAATCGATGGTATTCATGAATCACTAAAGTACTAAGGGAGAAGGGAAAACCATCAGACACTGCTGTGGCCCTCAAGGTCCAGGAGGACTGAGGAAACTGTACCATATTTAACCCTGTGTTATCTCTCGCTCACTGTTCAGGCTCCATTTTGCCTTCAAAGACACTCGCTACATCTACATGATTATGGAGTTCTGTGCAGGAGGGGAGATCTGGACCAAGCTCAAAGAAGTGTGAGGAAACATTGCTGACTAAGTCTACTTTTAAGTGATCAGGCACGAAAAGCTGGAGTTTTGGAGGATTTGTCGGCATGGGTGTTGTTAGGCCCGAGATGAAATCGAGCCAATATATCCTCCAAACACTGGCTTCAAGGGCATCCCTTTTATACAAAGGGTTACCAACAATAATGATTGATATACTTTCATTAAAACTTTATTTTGCTTAATTTATTCATACTATTTCATCCTTCCACAAGATATAGTCCCAACACAAAACTATGGTTGCTACACAAACCGGCTCGTCGTTCGTTCTATCGGTTCGGTTGACAGAGACGCATCCCAGTAGTTCAGTCTTTTTTATCTATATCTTTGGATGCGACCCAGTCGTTTGTTCTAAATGTTCCATTGCCATACTGGCTGGCAACGTTATTATCCCTTGCTTGCTAGCTAGCCAACAACGTCAAACAGTGCAGCCAGAATAACAACAGTAGATGCCTTTGCATTTGTTTAAGCAGTTTTCTAGTGACATTTATTTGAATACATCCATAACAATAAGTTAATGAGGCTAAATTTCGCCTAGCATAGAAAATGTGCTCTCTCATCAGGAGACTGTTGTTCAGAGGAGCTAGCCAACAACACCGCTAACACAATCACTTCAAACTGAAGCTAGAAAGACTGCAAACTAGCTGCACTTCATTAAGTTAGACCTTTTTTCAATTGACATTTCTTTGCATATATCCATAAATATGATGCCAACTTATTCATGATTTCGACTGGCTGAGAAACGTTGCCTGCCTGTCTGTCTCATTCCTTCTCCCAACTCGTTCATTACTATGGGACAGCTGGAGATTGAATTTGAATATGGAAACAATGTTGCAAATGTCGGAGAGACAAACAGGAAAGTTTATACAAATCTCCGCTGTTGAAAACTAAATGTTAGTCGAAAAGAAATGTGAGATAATGTCTAGACACTTTTTATAGTGGAAATCAAGTTTATAAATTGCCTGGCTGGGCTGATGAGACAGTGGATTGCGCAGTCAGATGGAAGAGTAAATAGGCATTTTAAAGTCATAGATTTAGCCGGTGGTAACTTGTGGAATAGACACCGTCTGGAATGCGGTTTTAACCAATCAGCATTCAGTATTAGAACCCCCCGTTGTATAAATTTAGATATACACAACTGAGGTTGAAGATTTATCTGCTTTGTCTCTGTGTTTGGCAGTGGTCGCTTCGATGAGCCCATTGCTGTGTTCTGCACTGCCTGTGTAGTAGAGGCCTATGCCTACCTCCATAAGAAGGGCATCATGTACAGAGACCTCAAGCCTGAGAATCTGATGCTGGATGCCAAGGGCTACGTCAAACTGGTGGGTGATATGTTAATGATAACATCAGGCTCTCCCTCTTTCATTGCCTCAACTCTTCAATCGCTTGCGATGCTAAAGAGTTCATGCATTCAGATAACTCTCTGTGTGTGTATTTGTGCATGTTTGAATGTGTGTGTTTTTACATGTAGGTGGACTTTGGTTTTGCTAAGGAGTTAGTTCACGGTGATAAGACCTACTCATTCTGTGGTACTCCTGAGTACATGGCCCCAGAGATCATCCAGAACCAGGGACACGACTTCGCTGCTGACTTCTGGTCCCTGGGCATCCTGGTCTATGAGCTGCTGGTGGGGAGGTACTGTACAGATCAGCACGGAAAGGGTTAAAGCAGCTTGATATTTCAGTAAACAAGAAAGGTGACTGACAGAAGGATTTACTGTATACTGTATAGTACAACATTTACAACAGCTCCAACACCAACATACACACACCGGATGATCTGAAATACTGTTTTAACAACGGACTGTTTTGCCTTTCAGCCCCCCATTTTCCAGTTCCGAGCCCGCAAAGATCTACCCTAAAATTTTGGATGGGTTGCTCAAGTTCCCCCCTTACATGGGCGAGGGGGCCAAGTCCCTCATCAGTAAACTGTGCAGGTTAGAGATTATGTGTTAGGTGCAGGATATAGTGTGATGTTATAACTCTTTTTCATACTTGTTTTGATTGGTTATTGATGGTTTGTGTTGTGTTGTGGCCCACAGACCTCGGCCGGGTCAGAGGCTGGGAAACACCAAGAATGGGATCAAAGATGTCCGCCATCACAGGTAACCATGAGGATCCCAACCGTCTGGTGTGGGTTTGTTGGTGTTGGAACTGTTGTAAATGTTGTACTATACACTGTACAGTACATTTTTTCTGTCAGTCACCTTTCTTTTATGAGGATTCCTCCCCCTCTCCTGTATTCCTCTCCAGGTGGTTCAGTAGTATGAATTGGCACAAGCTTCGTGTGGGCCAGGTGGAGGCTCCTACAATCAGACTCATACAAAAGGTCAGTCTAGCCTCAGCACACATCTTTAAAAAAACAATCTATGTGAAGCTCAACAGGTAACTCTTTACATTTAAGGTATACTTCTAAGGATTTATAAACGGGTTGATAAGTAGTTTACAAATGGTAAATTATTAGTTTATAGTATATGTTGTCTATAACGAAGTTCCCCACCATTGCGAGAAAACCTACTGCGAGAGGTTCCGATGCATCGACATAATACCACAGTGCAACGAGTCAAACCAAATTTCTCTGCAACAGCTGTTGCTTTATTAGCGAACACAGTTTCCTTTATAAAGCTTTTCACACTTTATAAAGATCAAATACAAGTTCAAGGTACGGATTGAGTGGTAAGTAGTTGTCATTTAGTCACTGTGTCATATCCAGTGTCAACGTCACTCCCAGACAGCCACTGATCTGAGCTCTTCCCCTCCCCTTTTCCTCCAGGGTCCATGCTACATCAACTTTGACCGCTTCCCCTTCGACCAGGCTAAGGCCGACGAGGAGTTCTCCGGCTGGGACAAACACTTCTGACTCCAACCAGAACCAGAACCAGAACCTGATTCAGAAACAGTCCAAGTGGGTCAGAGTTCAGAGGTCACACCGGGGCTCACTGATAGGTGGATCCAGACCAGATCACTTCTTGGTGACCTCAATGGTCCCGTTACCTTTTAGACTCTGAAAGACCAATGCACCGTAGGGGCAGGAATAGGACTATGCTCAGAGCCATAGATACACATGGATAGGTTCTGACTACTTTGTAATAAGGCTCTAATTTCACCATGCTGGCTTCACAGAAAAGATACTGTACAACACTAAGAGGTATGAAGTCAAATGTGTGAATAAGAACAGCCATTCATGCATACATACCTTCTAATCTTTGTGGATGCCATTTTAACTTGACATGTGCTCACTGAAAGCTGTATGTGTGTGTTGTGCTCAAAAGAAAGATGAGTAAATATAAATGGCTGGATGTAATGTCTCATGTTGGACAAAATGTATGAATTTACCCTTGACACTCATTGTACTGTGTAACTCTGGATGGCATTGTCATTGTATTTACTGTGTTAGTGTCTATGCCTTGTAGCATATACTGTCTGTAAAGAATACTAAATGTATGTGTTTCACTTTCAAATAAATAAAATGACCCATTAATAAACATAGAGAACAGGTGTCGTAGTACAACATGTCAACACTAGGGGGCTGAATAGGAAGGAACACTATCTGTTCTCAGTACAGCAACGTGTGTTCTCAATGTCTGTTCTCTGAGTCCTGTAATGTAATTTAGTACAGACAGCAGGTTTTGTATGGAGTGATGTACTATGTATTATTCAAACATCATTACAGTGTCTGTTAGATTGACTAAAGCTCTTTTAAGTCATCAGTCCACTCACGACAAACATCTTATCAGGAAGGAAATACAAAACAACAAATCAATCTCCTGGGGCTATGCCTAATCTGTGATGGTGGGCTGAAGTACATCGTTTTCCTATTGGATTAAAAAGGCGCTGAATGATTGATCAATATGATTGGTCCAAGGGCAGTACACATTGTCATTGACAATAATACTATTATGATAAATCATATTTTTGATAAGCTGCCAACAACAGCTTTCCGTGTTTGTTACTATTGTTTTTCCTTTCTGTGTATCTACCAGGCTGTCATTGTAAATAAGAATTTGTTCTTAACTGGCTCGCCTGGTTCAATAAAGGTTAAAGAAATAATAAGCTAGATAAAATACATCTGTATGGATCCTGACTTTTTGTGAAGAGTATTACAACCACTGTCCCACATCCTGATTAAGGTATCCCCGTATATGTCTTACTGACAGTCTGTTTCACCCCAGGGAAACCTGTTCTCCTCACTCACTGTGCTACGGATTTCAACGCACTTTATGAATGTGATCCGATTTAGAGGTTTTCTACCACTACTGATTTTGAATTGAAGTCGCAGAGAGGTAGAGCTCTGTCATGGCAGGCTTTTGAGGAGGAAGAAGAAAACAACATTGTTTCCTTCTGTAAGGCATGGTTTGAAATTGACATCATTGGGACCTGGAGGAAAATTGGGGAGGGTCATGCTTTTTGCATTTCTGTCAGGGTGAGGGTTTTGATTTTAAAAAAAATCTAGTCCAGGGGAGGTTAATGTAATTTGTAATTTATGAAATGTCAATATTTCTCAGTGTTTTAGAATTAGTTGCTTATTAGGCTAAACACTGAGTGTAGAAAAAAACATTAAGAACAACTGTTCTTCCCATGACAGACTGACCAGGTGAATCCAGGTGAAAGCTATGATCCCTTACTGATGTCACTTGTTAAATCCACTTAAAATCAGTGTAGATAAAGGGGTTGGGGACAGGTTAAAGAATGATTTTCAAGCCTTGAAACAATTGAGACATGGATTGTGTATGTGTGCCATTCAAAGAGTGAATGGGCAAGACAAAAGATTTAAGTGCCTTTGAACGGAGTGTGGTAGTAGGTGCCAGGTGCACCGGTTTGTGTCAAGAACTGCAACTCTGCTGGGTTTTTCACGCTCAACCGTTTCCAAAATGTATCAAGAATGGTCCATCACTCAAAGGACATCCAACCAACTTGACACAACTGTGAGAAGCATCAACATGGGCCAGCATCCCTGTGGAGCGCTTTCGACTCCCTATGGAGTCCATGTCCTGACGAAGTGAGGCTGTGCTGAGGGAAAAAGGGTAGGGGGACGCAACACAATATTAGGAAGGTGTTCTTTTTTTCTTTAAGGGGTGGATCAGCTTAATATTGCGGAAAGATTGTTGCTTCCATCAATGTAATTGTCTGCATCATTTCCATTCCCCCATATATTTTTGGGAAAATATATATATCCATATGCATACAAGTATACATACATATATTCATATACTGTATATATACACATACCTATATAGATATACATAATTTTTAAAGAAAAAAAGTTTTTTTTAAGAGGAAGGTGTTGTTGTGTGTGTATCGATGTGTGCCTGATGCCACCCCTCATCTCTGATTAGCCACTGAGTGCACAATATCAAGTGCGCCTATAGTCTATTTAGCGTGGTCTCAATCAGATGATCCATAGCCTATATGAAGTGCATGCTCGAGAGCAAAGTTATATTTCCAAGAAAATGTACATCCTTCCTGAGTCTTTTGCACTGCTGGGATGGTGGAAATAAATACTTTCTGATTAGGCCTTGTCTCAAAAATGCAATATTGCACTCGCGGACGAGCCTATATGTTCTGTTCAGTTCAAAAAGGAGAGCGTGAATATGAGAAGAAGGACCGGAGGTCAACTTTGATAGCTTGCTACCACTATTATTGATTTGAATAAAACAATATGTTTCTTACCATGATGTATTTATTAGAGGTATTGACGTCACAATAAGCCAGATTCAAGTAATTTGGTTCTGAAACTTGAAGCGGCACGATCAATCGGAGCAATCATGGTGCTGGCTCTTAACCAATTCTGCTATTTTGTCAGTTTTTTCGCAATATTTGTAAATGATTTTGTACATAAAGTTTCTACTACCGTCTCTTATAACTAAAACTAGTTTCTGGATATCAGAACAGTGATTACTCACCTCGAACTGGATGAAGATTTTTTCTTTAATGAGTCTGACGCAAAAGGATATACTGTTTCTCCCAGACCAGGCCCAAATCCCCGTCATTCACATGAAGAAAAGACGGAAATACAGGGGGCGCAGATCTGGGTGCCTTGTGAGAATTCATCTAGGTCTTCCTCTGACACTAGGCGGTGTCAGAGGAAGGCCCAAAGAATTGTCAAAGATTCTAGTCACCCAAGTCATAGACTGTTCTCTCTACTACCGTACGGCAAGCACTGCTTCTACTCGCTGGTTATTATCTATGTATAATCACTTTACCCCTACATACATGTACAAATTACCTCAATTACCTCAACTAACCTGTATCTCCACACATTGACTTGGTACCAGTACCCCCTGTATATAGCCTCGTTATTGTTATTTCATTATTTTTTTAAAAACTTTAGTTTATTTAGTAAATCTTTTCTTAACTATATTTTCCGAAAACTACATTGTTGATTAAGGGCTTGTAAGTAAGCATTTCACGGTAATGCTGTTGTATTTGGCGCATGTGACAAATAACATTTGTTTTGATTTTAAATATAGGCCTAACTTTTGAAAGTAACATGCTTAGATTCATCATGACGTCTCAGATTTAATTATTTGCAAACAGGGACAGTTTTGTTGTAAACAAGACACACTGATTTGGCACTGGAGAAATATGATAAGATGAATGCATAGGCCTTTCTCTCTGTCAAGTCTTATCCTGTGATTTTTGTGGTATTAAAAAAGATTGTAAAATTAAGGAGAATTTGTCTATTTTCCTGGATCTTCAGATATGATGATCGATTCATGCAAAGCTTTTACTATTAAGGCGATCTCTCCACACCTACTCTTGTCCACCGTGGTATGCTAACCCATAACCTTCTGGCTCGCAGGCCTGTGCACTATAAAAATGCATGTGTTGCCATGTAATGGACAAATAACAGTTTCTAAAACTACATCTAATTCTGGTAAATGGTAGCCATGTTTTCTGCTATCCTCTTTATGTTTTCATTTTGACATATTTAAAATATATGTTTTATTTCAGAGGTCAGACTTTCTCCAGGTAACCCTTATTATAAATAACGTACACTCTGTAAGGTGAAGTGATCCGTAACCTAGAGAGCTCTGGGTTCTGTTTGTCAGGACAGAAGGTAGTTTCAGATATCCTCCTTCACTTCAGACAGACAGTCTGCCTCAGAAAGGCAAGGCTGACAGGGCTGAGGCCCTGACTTCCCAGCTGTGGGCCCCTGGAGTAAAGCTTTCTGTGTATAATAATAATAATAACATATTCAACTTTTATAATGTTATTCATTACATAAAGAATCTCAAAGCGCTTTTAAGCAACACAAAAAAGTCAAGCAATTTAGAAAACAACACCAATATCATTCATGAGATGGAAGGTCATGTGGAGGGTCCGTAAAGTGTATGGCTCAAGTGGTCATCGGAGGGAGGTGGTTAAAGGGGGAGAGCAAGCAAAGATGGTCAGCTGGAGCAAGTCCAGGGGCAGGCAGCACAGTGTCATCAAGGTGTATCAGAGTCCTGATGAAGTTTGAGCTCAGTACTTGCAGTTCATGGACTCCCCAGTTGGTGTAGCTAGATACAGTAGCTACTGCTTCACTTCTACCAAAATGAAGAACCCACTTGGGCACAGATCAAATTCAAATAAAATGTTATTGGTCACGTGTACTGAATACAACAGGTGTAGATTTTAACAGTGAAATGCTTACGTACGAGCCCATTCCCAACAATGCAGAGTTTAAAAAAGTAAGACAAATATTTGCTAAGTAAAAAGGAAATAGTAACACAATAAAAGCAATAAGGGGTATACCAGTACCGAGTCAATGTGCAGGGGTACGAGGTAGTTGAGGTATTGAGGTCATACAGTACGTACCTGTGGGTATTGGTAAAAGTGACTAGGCAATCAGGATATATAATAAAGAGAGTAGCAGCAGCGTATGTGAAGAGTGTGAAAGTATGTCTGTGTGAGTGTGTGTGGCGTCAATATGCATGTGTGTGCGTTTTTTGTGTGTGAGTGTATGTAGTGACTGTGTGCGTATGTGTGTCGGCTCCCCTCCTTGGTTCGGGCGGCGTTCGGCGGTCGACGTCACCGGCCTTCTAGCCATCGCCGCGCCATTTTTCATTGTTCCATTTGTTTTGTCTTGTCTTGGTTTACATTCCCTAATCAACTGCATATATATATTCCTCTGTTCCCCCCATGTCTTCGTGTGGGATTTATTTCTTACGTGTTTTGTCTTGACGCGCCTAGCTGGTTTTTCCTCCGGGTACTATGTTTGTTGGACACTGTTGCATCCGTCGGTTGTTTGCTTCTGCCGAATAAAGAGTGCACCTGATCACTACTCTCTGCTCTCCCGCACCTGACTTCTACACCAGTAGCGCATACGCTGACAGTGTGTGTGCATGCTGGAGTGTCAGTGTAGTATCTAGTGAGTGTGCGTAGAGCCAGTGCAAAACCACTAACATAAATACATAAATAAATAATAAAGGAGGCCAATGTAAATAGTCTGAGTAGCCATTTGATTAACTGTCCAGCAGTCTTATGGCTTGGTAGAAGCTGTTCAAGTGTCTTTTGGCCCCCTACTTGGTCCCAGAGTAGCCTTGTAACTTAGTCCTCCCTATGATCTTCATCACTGCACACCTCAGCTGCCTTGCTTTCGAGCTTCTTTCCATCCTCAACCTCCAGACACTGGCTGGCATTCAAATCAAAACAATTGCCAGCCAGCTAACATTAGCTAGCTAGCCAAACAAACGACTTGCCAGCTTCAGTCTTGAAACTCTGTGGTAGATCTTTATTATATTAATAGCTATATTAATTGTTCATTCTTTTTTTTAATTTGTAGGGAAAAATGCCATAAAAATGTATGAATTTTTACAAATATTTACAAAATGTACAGGATAGGTACAGTGGGGCAAAAAGTACTTAGTCAGCCACCAATTGTGCAAGTTCTCCCACTTAAAAAGATGAGAGAGGCCTGTAATTTTCATCATAGGTACACTTCATCTATGACTGACAAAATGAGAGAAACAAAATCCAGAAAATCCTATTGTAGGATTTTTTATGAATTTATTTGCAAATTATGGTGGAAGATAAGTATTTGGTCACCTACAAACAAGCAAGATTTCTGGCTCTCACAGACCTGTAACTTCTTCTTTAAGAGGCTCCTTTGTCCTCCACTCGTTACCTGTATTAATGGCACCTGTTTGAACTTGTTATCAGTACCTCAAACAGTCACACTCCAAACTCCACTATGTCCAAGACCAAAGAGCTGTCAAAGGACACCAGAAACAAAATTGTAGACCTGCACCAGGCTGGGAAGACTGAATCTGCAATAGGTAAGCAGCTTGGTTTGAGGAAATCAACTGTGGGAGCAATTATTAGGAAATGGAAGACATACAAGACCACTGATAATCTCCCTTGATCTGGGGCTCCACGCAAGATCCCACCCCGTGGGGTCAAAAGTCCCAGAACCACACGGTGGGACCTAGTGAATGACCTGCAGAGAGCTGGGACCAAAATAACAAAGCCTACCATCAGTAACACACTACGCTGCCAGGGACTCAAATCCTGCAGTGCCAGACGTGTCCCCCTGCTTCAGCCAGTACATGTCCAGGCCCGTCTGACGTTTGCTAGAGAGCATTTGGATGATCCAGAAGAAGATTGGGAGAATGTCATATGGTCAGATGAAACCAAAAT
Organism: Oncorhynchus gorbuscha; assembly: GCF_021184085.1. NCBI lineage: Eukaryota > Metazoa > Chordata > Actinopteri > Salmoniformes > Salmonidae > Oncorhynchus > Oncorhynchus gorbuscha. The sequence goes on from NC_060186.1 coordinate 57,100,718, forward strand.
AGAACTTTTTGGTAAAAACTCAACTCGTTGTGTTTGGAGGGCAAAGAATGCTGAGTTGCATCCAAAGAACACCATACCTACTGTGAAGCATGGGGGTGGAAGCATCATGCTTTGGGGCTGTTTTTCTGCAAAGGGACCAGGACGACTGATCCGTGTAAAGGAAAGAATGAATGGGGCCATATATTGTGAGATTTTGAGTGAAAACCTCCTTCCATCAGCAAGGGCATTGAAGATGAAACGTGGCTGGGTCTTTCAGCATGACAATGATCCCAAACACACCGCCCGGGCAATGAAGGAGTGGCTTCGTAAGAAGCATTTCAAGGTCCTGGAGTGGCCTAGCCAGTCTCCAGATCTCAACCCTATAAAAAATCTTTGGAGGGAGTTGAAAGTCCATGTTGCCCAGCAACATCCCCAAAATATCACTGCTCTAGAGGAGATCTGCATGGAGGAATGGGCCAAAATACCAGCAACAGTGTGTGAAAACCTTGTGAAGACTTACAGAAAATGTTTGACCGCTGCCATTGCCAACAATGGGTATATAACAAAGTATTGAGATAAACTTTTGTTATTGACCAAATACTTATTTTCCACCATAATTTGCAAATACATTCATTAAAAATCCTACAATGTGATTTTCTGGATTTTTTTCCCTAATTTAGTCTGTCATAGTTGAAGTGTATCTATGTTGAAAATTACAGGCCTCTCTCATCTTTTTAAGTGGGAGAACTTGCACAATTTGTGGCTGACTAAATACTTTTTTGCCCCACTGTATGCTGCTGTTGCCCTCTTTCCATAAAGGCTAAGTCTGATTTACTCAGCTGTGAAGTGAATACTGATTCAGCTCTGTCCTCTGGCAGCTGCTATGCAAATCAGAAACAGAGGAAGGTTCCGTCAGTAAAAAAAGAAAAAAGGTCTATTTGAGTGTAAATCAGCACATAGAGTTGTCCCTAGCGAATCATTTGAGGTAGGATAATGGTGTGTGGAGACATAGATTTCTTTGGAATTCTGGTTGGAACCCTTAGGGAAGCCATGTAAACATTTTGTGAGCACCCACACTCTGTAAGGCAGTGCCATAAAAGCACTCACATAGGTCTACAACCCCCTAGATACATTTGTTTACAGATGAGTATGAAACATATACCCAGTGGTACTCCCACACAACATCTGTACAACACCTCAGCAAATGCTTTCTGCCAATTGGGGTTCTTTCACAGTTACCAAAACACTCACTATTCACTAAAACAGTTTAACTTCTGAGACAGACACAATTCCATTTCATGGGCCCATAGCCACGGGAAATAGGGGTGCTGGGGGTGCTGCATGAAATAATTTGGCCAAAATTAGGCTACAGTATATTATATTACTCCTGCCTGAACGTTAGAGAACATAATGTATAGCATAAAATACTACACCAGAGAGCCTAATTTAGCTACAGAGGATCAATAGCTTCTAAATAAATTGCTGTGGATTATGTTTACCCCTCCTGTCTCAGCCTCCAGTATTTATGCTGCAGTAGTTTATGTGTCGGGGGGCTAGGGTCAGTTTGTTTATCTGGAGTACTTCTCCTGTCCTATTCAGGTGTCCTGTGTGAATCTAAGTGTGCGTTCTCTAATTCTCTCCTTCTCTCTTTCTTTCTCTCTCTCGGAGGACCTGAGCCCTAGGACCATGCCCCAGGACTACCTGACATGATGACTCCTTGCTGTCCCCAGTCCACCTGGCCATGCTGCTGCTCCAGTTTCAACTGGCCTGGGCCCTAGGACCATGTCCCAGGACTACCTGACATGAGGACTCCTTGCTGTCCCCAGTCCACCTGGCCATGCTCCTGCTCCAGTTTCAACTGACCTGAGCCCTAGGACCGTGCCCCAGGACTACCTGACATGATGGCTCCTTGCTGTCCCCAGTCCACCTGACTGTGCTGCTGCTCCAGTTTCAACTGTTCTGCCTTATTATTATTTGACCATGCTGGTCATTTATGAACATTTGAACATCTTGGTCATGTTCTGTTATAATCTCTACCCGGCACAGCCAGAAGAGGACTGGCCACCCCACATAGCCCGGTTCCTCTCTAGGTTTCTTCCTAGGTTTTGGCCTTTCTAGGGAGTTTTTCCTAGCCACCGTGCTTTTACACCTGCATTGTTTGCTGTTTGGGGTTTTAGGCTGGGTTTCTGTACAGCACTTTGAGATATCAGCTGATGTACGAAGGGCTATATAAATAAATTTGATTTGATTTGATTTGATGTTTACTAATTTTAATTTTTTTAATTACTCTCTCCAGAAATAAGTCTCTCACTGTTGCCGCCTGCTACCGACCCCCCTCAGCTCCCAGCTGTGCCCTGGACACCATTTGTGAATTGATCGCCCCCCATCTAGCCTCAGAGTTTGTTCTGTTAGGTGACCTAAACTGGGATATGCTTAACACCCCGACAGTCCTACAATCTAAGATAGATGCCCTCAATCTCACACAAATCATCAAGGAACCCACCAGGTACAATCTGTAAACAATGGCACCCTCATAGACGTTATCCTGACCAACTGGCCCTCCAAATACACCTCCGCTGTCTTCAATTAGGATCTCAGCGATCACTGCCTCATTGCCTGCATCCGCTACGGGTCCGCAGTCAAACGACCACCCCTCATCACTGTCAAACGCTCCCTAAAACACTTCTGCGAGCAGACCTTTCTAATCGACCTTGCCCGGGTATCCTGGAAGGATATTGACCTCATCCCGTCAGTTGAGGATGCCTGGTCATTCTTTAAAAGTAACTTCCTCACCATTTTAGATAAGCATGCTCGGATCAAAAAATGCAGAACTAAGTACAGATATAGCCCTTGGTTCACTCCAGACCTGACTGCCCTTGACCAGCATAAAAACATCCTGTGGCGGACTGCAATAGCGTCAAATAGTCCCTGCGATATGCAACTGTTCAGGGAAGTCAGGACCCAATACATGCAGTCAGTCAGGAAAGCAAAGGCCAGCTTTTTCAAGCAGAAATTTGCATCCTGTAGCTCTAACTCAAAAAAGTTCTGGGACACTGTAAAGTCCATGGAGAACAAGAGCACCTCCTCCCAGCTGCCCACTGCACTGAGGCTAGGCATCTCCACGTCACAACTGATAAATCCATGATTATCGATAACTTCAACAAGCATTTCTCAACGGCTGGTCATGCCTTCCTCCTGGCTATTCCTACCTCGGCCAACAGCTCCGCCCCCCACCTGCAGCTACTCGCCCAAGCCTCCCCAACTTCTCCTTTACCCAAATACAGATAGCAGATGTTCTGAAAGAGCTGCAAAACCTGGACCTGTACAAATCAGCTGGTCTTGACAATCTGGACCCTCTATTTCTGAAACTATCCGCCGGCAATTGTCGCAACCCCTATTACCAGCCTGTTCAACCTCTCTTTCATATCGTCTGAAATCCCCAATGATTGGAATGTTGCCGCAGTCATCCCCCTCTTCAAAGGGGGAGACACCCTGGACCCAAACTGCTACAGACCGATATCCATCCTGCCCTGCCTATCTAAGGTCTTCAAAAGCCTAGTCAACAAACAGATCACTGACCATCTCGAATCCCACCGTACCTTCTCCACTGTGCAATCTGGTTTCCGAGCCGGTCACGGGTGCACCTCAGCCACGCTCAAGGTACTAAACAATATCATAACCGCCATCGATAAAAGACAGTACTGTGCAGCCGTCTTCATCGACCTGGCCAAGGCTTTCGACTCTGTCAATCACCATATTCTTATCGGCAGACTCAGTAGCCTTGGTTTTTCTAATGACTTTCTTGCCTGTTTCACCAGCTACTTTGCAGACAGAGTTCAGTGTGTCAAATCGGAGGGCATGTTGTCCGGTCCTCTGGCAGTCTCTATGGTGGTGCCACAAGGTTCAATTCTCAGTCCGACTCTTTTCTCTGTATATATCAATGATGTTGCTTTTGCTGCGGGCGATTCCCTGATCCACCTCTACACAGACGACACCATTCTGCATACTTCTGGCCCTTCCTTGGACACTGTGCTATCTAACCTCCAAACGAGCTTCAATGGCATACAACACTCCTTCCGTGGCCTCCAACTGCTCTTAAACGCTAGTAAAACCAAATGCATGCTTTTCAACCGTTCGCTGCCTGCACCCGCACGCCCGACTAGCATCACCACCCTGGATGGTTCCGACCTAGAATATGTGGACATCTATAAGTATCTAGGTGTCTGGCTAGACTGTAAACTCTCCTTCCAGACTCATATCAAACATCTCTAATCTAAAATCAAATCTAGAGTCAGCTTTCTATTCCGCAACAAAGCCTCCTTCATTCACGCCGCCAAACATACCCTAGTAAAACTGACTATCCTACCGATCCTCGACTTCAGCGATGTCATCTACAAAATAGCTTCCAATACTCTACTCAGCAAACTGGATGCAGCTTATCACAGTGCCATCCGTTTTGTTACTAAAGCACCTTATACCACCCAACACTGCGACCTGTATGCTCTAGTCAGCTGGTCCTCGCTACATATTCGTCGCCAGACCCACTGGCTCCAGGTCATCTACAATTCCATGCTAGGTAAAGCTCCGCCTTATCTCAGTTCACTGGTCACGATGGCAACACGATGGTAGCACGTGCTCCAGCAGGTGTATCTCACTGACCATCCCTAAAGCCAACACCTCATTTGGCCGCCTTTCCTTCCAGTTCTCTGCTGCCTGTGACTGGAACGAATTGCAAAAATCGCTGATGTTTGGAAACTTTTATCTCCCTCGCCAACTTTAAACATCTGCTATTTGAGCAGCTAACCGATCGCTGCAGCTGTACATAGTCCATCGGTAAATAGCCCACCCAATTTACCTACCTCATCCCTATACTGTTTTTATTTATTTACTTTTCTGCTCTTTTGCACAAATTATAATTATTTGCCTACCTCCTCATGCCTTTTGCACACAATGTATATAGACTCTTTTTTTTTTCTACTGTGTTATTGACTTGTTTATTGTTTACTCCATGTGTAACTTTGTGTTGTTGTCTGTTCACACTGCTATGCTTAATCTTGGCCAAGTCGCAGTTGTAAATGAGAACTTGTTCTCAACTAGCCTACCTGGTTAAATAAAGGTTAAATAAATAAATAAATATATATTTTTTATCACAAGCACTTACAGTTGGGAAGGCTACAATTTGGGCAGCACGCGCACCAAATATAGAACAGCTTGTTGCGTTGTGGCCAGAGATATAATCTATTGAATATTGGAACCTCTAACCCTTCCACTTTGACTGTTAAACTAATGGGTTCACTAGCAATGGGTACACTAGCAATGGGTACACTAGCAATGGGTACACTAGCAATGGGTACACTAGCAATGGGTACACTAGCAATGGGTTCACTAGCAATGGGTACACTAGCAATGGCTACCAATCCTGACTTGAATGGGAAATGCCATCTATGGATTGTTTATATTTCTATGGTTGGTTGTGGCTGTTTGTCTGCCTTTCACAAATTTCAAAAAACAATCTTGAGGAAAACGTAGGCCTACTGTTTGGCAAGCAAATGCCTACTGCAGAAAAGAGGAGACTAATTGATAGTGGAATTTCTAAATTCCCATATGTTTTGTAGCCAAAACCAGATTCTCACTCATTCTAATTCATTAATGAGTTGTGGGTTCATTAATTATGCATGAAGTAGATTGAGACCAGTCTTAAAAGCCAAAGGTAACAGCGTTTATTTCAAGAGAGTACTCCTCACATACACATATTTCCACAGATTATAAACTGAAAATGACGTCACGTTTTGTAAACGTTCTATCTATTTCACAAGTAGAAGGGCCCTCTAGCTCTCGAGCCTTCGCGTTATCAGCACGAAGTCAAGGCCAGTCAGTATAAATCAACATTCTAGACAATCTGGAGACGGGCCGTTCCTGCCACCTGGAGATTATACAACTGAATGAACTAAGGAACAGACCTTCATTGTTACTAAACTCCTGACTACATTATATACAATTGGGAATGGGAGCAAGAGAGAAAATTCACATGTACAGTACATTATAGCATTTTGACTAGTCAGTTCTGATTGGAATGTATACATAATTAGTCATTTCAACCATAATTTCCTCTATCACTAGTATGACTGCAGAAGCGAACAATTGTGAGTGATTCTGAGTGAACACAACTGATTTTCAAAGTAGCTTATCTTGAGATATTGGCACGAGTGCATCGGGCATCACCTGTGAGTAGCCTATACTTCATCTTCAACATTGGGTGAGTCAGTGTCACTGGCAGGTTTATTTTGTAGCCTACTGTAGCCTAGACTAAACTCAGAAAAAAAAAGAAACGTCCCTTTTTCAGGACCCTGTCTTTCAAAGATAATTTGTAAAAGTCCAAATAACTTCACAGATCTTAATTGTAAAGGGTTTAACCACTGTTTCCCATGCTTGTTCAATGAACCATAAACAAATAATGAACATGCATCTGTGGAACGGTCATTAAGACACGAACAGCTTACAGACGGTAGGCAATTAAGGTCACAGTTATGAAAACGTAGGACACTAAAGAGGCCATTCTACTGACTCTGAAAAACACAAAAAGAAAGATAAAATCATATTAAATCAAATGTATTTATATAGCCCTTCGTACATCAGTTGATATCTCAAAGTGCTGTACAGAAACCCAGCCTAAAACCCCAAACAGCAAGCAATGCAGGTGTAGAAGCACGGTGGCTAGGAAAAACTCCCTAGAAAGGCCAAAACCTAGGAAGAAACCTAGAGAGGAACCAGGCTATGTGGGGTGGCCAGTCCTCTTCTTGTTGTGCCCAGTGGAGATTATAACCGAACATGGCCAAGATGTTCAAATGTTCATAATTGACCAGCATGGTCAAATAATAATAATCACAGTCAGAACAGTTGTAACTGGAGCAGCAGCACAGCCAGGTGGACTGGGGACAGCAAGGAGTCATCATGCCAAATAGTCCTGATGCATGGTCCTAAGGCTCAGGTCCTCCGAGAGAGAGAGAAAGAAAGAGAGAAAGAGAGAATTAGAGAGAGCATATTGAAATTCACACAGGACACCGGATAGAACAAGAGAAGTACTGCAGATATAACAAACTGACCCTAGCCCCCAGACACATAAACTACTGCAGCATAAATACTGGAGGCTGAGACAGGAGGGGTCAGGAGACACTGTGGCCCCATCTGATGATACCCCCAGACAGGGCCAAACAGGAAGGAAATAACCCCACCTACTTTGCCAAAGCACAGCCCCCACACCACTGGAGGGATATATTCAACCACCAACTTACCATCCTGAGACAAGGCCGAGTATAGCCCACAAAGATCTACGCCACGGCACAACCCAAGAGGGGGAGCCAACCCAGACAGGAAGATCACTTCAGTGACTCAACCCACTCAAGTGACGCACCCCTCCTAGGGACGGCATGAAAGAGCACCAGTAAGCCAGTGACTCAGCCCCTGTAATAGGGTTAGAGGCAGAGAATCCCAGTGGAAAGAGGGGAACTGGCCAGGCAGAGACAGCAAGGGCGGTTCGTTGCTCCAGAGCCTTTCCCTTCACCTACACACTCCTGGGCCAGACTACACTCAATCATATGACCCAATGAAGAGATGAGTCTTCAAGTAAAGACTTAAAGGTTGAGACCGAGTTTGTGTCTCTCACATGGGTAGGCAGACCATTCCATAGAAATTGAGCTTTATAAGAGAAAGCACTGCCTCCAGCTGTTTGTTTAGAAATTCTAGGGACAATTAGGAGGCCTGCGTCTTGTGACCGTAGCGTACGTGTAGGTACTGTATGTACGGCAGGACCAAATCAGAGAGATAGGTAGGAGCAAGCCCATGTAATGCTTTGTAGGTTAGCAGTAAAACCTTGAAATCAGCCCTTGCCTTGACAGGAATCCAGTGTAGGTAGGCTAGCACTGGAGTAATATGATCAAATGTTTTGGTTCTAGTCAGGATTCTAGCAGCCGTATTTAGCACTAACTGAAGTTTATTTAGTGCATTATCCGGGTAGCCGTAAAGTAGAGCATTGCAGTAGTCTAACCTAGAAGTAACAAAAGCATGGATTCATTTTTCTGCATCATTTTTGGACAGAAAGTGTCTGATTTTTGCAATGTTACGTAGATGGAAAAAAGCTGTCCTTGAAACAGTCTTGATATGTTTGTCAAAAGAGAGATCAGCGTCGAGAGTAACGCCGAGGTCCTTCACCGTTTTATTTGAGACGACTGTACAACCATTAAGATTGATTGTCAGATTCAACAGAAGATCTCTTTGTTTCTTGGGACCTAGAACAACGAGTTTAAAAGTAGAACGTTTGCAGCCATCCACTTCCTTATGTCTGAAACACAGGCTTCTAGCGAGGGCAATTTTGGTGCTTCACCATGTTTCATTGAAATGTACAGCTGTGTGTCATCCGCATAGCAGTGAAAGTTAATATTATGTTTTCGAATGACATCCCCAAGAGGTAAAATATATAGTGAAAACAATAGTGGTCCTAAAACGGAACCTTGAGGAACATCGAAATTTACAGTTGATTTGTCAGGGGACAAACCATTCACAGAGACAAACTGATATCTTTCCGACAGATAAGATCTAAACCAGGCCAGAACTTGTCCGTGCAGACCAATTTGGGTTTCCAATCTCTCCAAAAGAATGTGGTGATCGATGGTTTCAAAAGCAGCACTAAGGTCTAGGAGCACAAGGACAGATGCAGAGCCTCGGTCTGATGCCATCAATCACCACCTTCCGGAGACACCTGAAACCCCAACTCTTTAAGGAATACCTAGGATAGGATAAAGTAATCCTTCTACCCCCCCCTTAAAATATTTAGGTGCACTATTGTAAAGTGGCTATTCCACTGGATGTCATAAGGTGAATGCACCAATTTGTAAGTCGCTCTGGATAAGAGCGTCTGCTAAATGACTTAAATGTAAATGTAAATGTAATGCCATTTACCACCTTCACAAGTGCAGTCTCAGTGCTATGATGGGGTCTAAACCAGACTGAAGCATTTCGTATACATGTTTGTCTTCAGGAAGGCAGTGAGTTGCTGCGCAACAGCCTTTTCTAAAATGTTTGAGAGGAATGGATGATTCGATATAGGCTGATAGTTTTTTTTGCCCAGCGTCCCTGCTCATCTGCGTGAACGTGCCTTAGGCATGCTGCAAGGAGGCATGAGGACTGCAAATGTTGCCAGGGCACTAAATTGCAATGTACGTACTGTGAGACTCCTAAGACAGCGCTACTGGGAGACAGGACGAACCGATGATCGTCCTCACAGTGGCAGACCACGTGTAACAACACCTGCACAGGATCGGTACATCCAAACATCACACCTGTTGGACAGGTACAGAATGGCAACAACAACTGCCCGAGTTACACCAGGAATGCACAATCCCTCCATCAGTGCTCAGACTGTCCGCAAAAGGCTGAAAGAGGCTGTACTGATTGATTTGGAGGTGGATGGTCCGTCTGGGGCGGTGTGTTACAGCATCATCGGATGAGCATGTTGTCATTGCAGGCAATCTCAACGCTGTGCGTTACAGCGAAGACATCCTCCTCCCTCATTTGGTACCCTTCCTGCAGGTTCATCCTGACATGACCCTCCAGCATGACAATGCCACCAGCCATTCTGCTTGTTCTGTGCATGATTTTCTGCAAGTCAGGAATGTCATTGTTCTGCCATGGTCAGCGAAGAGCCCGGATCTCAATCCCATTGAGCACGTCTGGGACCTGTTGGATCGGAGGGTGAGGGCTAGGGCCATTCCCCCCAGAATTGTCCGGGAACTTACCGGTGTCTTAGTGGAGGAGTGTGGTAACATCTCACAGCAAGAACGGGCAAATCTGGTGCAATCCATGAGGAGGAGATGCACTGAACTTAATGCAGCTGGTGGCCACACCATATACTAACTTTTACTTTTGATTTTGATCCTCCCTTTCTTCAGGGACACATTATTCAATTTTTGTTCGTCACATGTCTGTTGAACTTGTTGAGGTTATGTCTCAGTTGTTGGATCTTGTTATGTTCATACAAATATTTACACATGTTAAGTTTGCTGAAAATAAACGCAGTTGACAGTGAGAGGACGTTTCTTTTTTTGCTGAGTTTATATATAATATATGTCAGGGTTTCCGTTTGCAAAATTTGGTGCCGAACAAGTGACAGTGAAGATTTACATTTATCGGATGTTTGAGAAATGTACTGGTCATCCGTATGCATTGGATGCTTAACCCATTAGCGTGTACACCCACGCAGCCAGCACCATCAAAAAACAAGGGATATTGGCCAAATTAGCCACATTTACATGTCATTATAAACAGCCTTTAACAAATGACAAAACACTATTCCCTGTTTTTCGCAGAACTTTATAGCCTATTGTTTTATTGGTTTTACTTGCTAAAACAATAATTGTCCACCTCACGGTTCAGTTGTCAGAGATTTGAACAGTAAATGAATCAGGGCAGTGCAGGCACAGGTGGCAGGTAACCTAGCGGTTAAGAGCATTGGGCCAGTAACTGAAAGATCACTGGTTCAAGTTCCTGAGCCAGCAAGGTGGAACAATCTGCCGTTCTGCCTTTGAGTGAGGCAATTAACCCCCAACAACAAATGCACACCAGGCGATGATGATGTGGATGTCGATTAAGGCTGCCTTCCCGCACCTCTCTGAGGTGGGTTTGGATTAAATGTGAAAGACACATTTTGGTTGAAAGCATTCAGTTGGGCACTGGTTAGGTATTCCCTTTTCCGAATGTTTAGGAATCCATTACATAAATTGTATTATAGGACGTTACAGTTGGAACTTAAATTGGCCAAAGAAAATGTCTCAACAGAATGAAACAAAACCCTTGAGAACTGTTTTAGACCTCCACAAAAGTTTTGAACAGACTATATTGCAGCAATTACCAAGAAAGGCTAGTGCCCACCATACCCAACCAAGGACAGCAATACGCTAGTGATATTTATTTTACAACAGGCCTACTTATAACCAATGTTAATCTAAATATAGGGCACACAATTAAAAAGACAGATTGAACTGAAATTAGTCAACAAAAATGTTTCAAGAGAATGAAACAAAACAAGTACTGCATATAATATAATAATAATAATAATGATATAATAAATTATTATAAATACGAAGAAAAAGAAAAGGCCCTCTGAACAGTCTCAATTCGTCAGGGCATGGACTCTACAAGGCGTCTTAGGTGTTCAACAGGGATGCTGGCCCATGTTGAATCCAATGCTTCCCACAGTTGTGTCAAGTTAGCTGGATGTCCTTTGGCTGGTGGACCATTCTTGATACACACGGGAAACTGTTGAGCATGAAAAACCCAGCAGCATTGCAGTTCTTAACACAAACCGGTGCGCCTGGGACCTACTACCATACCCAGGTCAAAGGCACTTAAATATTTTGTCTTGCTCATTCACCCTCTGAATGGCACACATACACAATCAATGTCTCAATTGTCTCAAGGCTTAAAAATCCTTCTTTAACCTGTCTCCTCTCCTTCATCTACACTGATTGAAGTGGATTTAACAAGGGACATCAATAAGGGATCTTAGCTTTCACCCGGATTCACCTGGTCAGTCACCTGCTCAATAGAAAGAGCGACTGTTCTTAATGTTTTTATACTCAGTGTAGATGCATTATTTATTATAAAGGACCCCCCCCCCCGCATCCTCCAGCACTCCCAACTCAAACATCATCCCGAGGCTATGCATAGGCCTAGTCTGTCTGTCTGTCTGTCTGTCTTTCTGTATGTCTGTCAGGGGAATATAGCTTCCCCTCGCACGTCTGGTGCTGCAGATATAAAACATTACCCAAGCTCTCAACCCTAATGAACTGTTTCTATAGCAACCACCATGCTGTCTCCTGCATCTCTCAGACACAGAGAATTGCTAAAAGGGTCGTTCCACCTCAAAAAAATCCACCATCCTCCCCTCCCCCCGAGTATTATTTCTTCATCCTATGTAATGCATACCCAGAGATTTGGTGATTCCCCCCCGTTCAGATGAATTAGTCACTGAAGTTGTCCCATCCTATATCCTGGCTGCCAGTTCCTGATCTTTGATAACATCATGTGAAGAGTTGCTTGAAGCGTGACAAGAATGATGGATGGAGGAATACAACAGTGCTGAGGCAGAGGGCTCGTAGAGAAGTTGACTGGTTACTATTTTTATCTTAGTGTGGTGAGCTTTCTGGCTCCCAGTTGCTGTGGCTCACCCAAGTGGGTGATTCACAGAGTGGAAGAGGAACAGTCCAGTGGCTATATGACTCAGGCTGATTCCCAGAAAGGCCCTCTACAAGGTCACCAGCAGACTCCATCGCCATCATTTACCATCCTCTGACCAGCTCCATCCGCTCAAGTCATAATCTGCAGAGGATGTCGCTTTCAAAGACTTGGCCTCTATTGGTTGACCTTCTGTCATGATATTCTGCTTGTTTGTTGTTTTGTTGTTGCAAGTTGGATGTTAAATACTATATTTGTTGAATATTATATAAATGCTATATATTAAAATGGCCAACTTGGCTGTGATCAATTAGCTTAATTTCTCAGAGATCTCATTATATTTCAATAAAACGATCTTGCAGGAATGCTAATCGTAATAATAGTAATAATGATTTCAGAAACAATCTGAGATGGTGTGTGTCATGGCTTGCTGAAATGACATGGAACAACCCAAAAAGGAAAAGTCAAATGTGGAAATTTTGGAGGAACAGAGCAGTTAATAAAGATGACATCAAAACACAAACAAGATACTGAATGAACCACATTAATTAACCATGTGGATATGCCCGGAAGACAGAGTTAATTAAACAATGGCTCCAGTATAGTGCTGTAATGTAGGGGCCACAATGCGGTATAACATCTCATAACATGTATCTGATTCCTAAAATAACACCCTGACACCAGCCCATGTTTTATCTAGCCACCCAGTAGGTGGGCTTGGGCAGAGAGAAGGTCAGAGGACTATTCATCCTCTCAGCATGGGAGGGGACCCCACAGCCCCATGGACACCCTGTCACAGGCAACATAAAGGTCAAACAGTCAAACATACCACTTGTCCCCTGCAGCGGAAGAGTAGCCATGTTCAACGTTACAGTGTCTTCAGAAAGTATTCACACCCCTTGAATGTTTCCACATTTTGTTGTGTTATAGCTTGAATTTAAAATGTTACATTTAGATGTTTTGTCACCGGCCTGCACACAATACCCCATAATGTCAAAGTAAAATTATGTTTAAGTATTTTTTAAATAGTTTAAATTAAAAATTCAAAGCTGAAACGTCTTGAGTGATAACTATTCAACCCGTTGGTTATGGCAAGCCTAAATAAGTTCAGAAGTAAATATTTTCTTAACAAGTCACATAAAAGGCTGCATGGACTCACTCTGTTTGCAATAATAGCGTTGAACATGATTTTTGAATGACTACCTTATTTCGATACCCCACACATACAGTTCACTGTAACGGTCCCTCTGTCGAGCAGTCATTTTCAAAAACAGGATCAACCACAAAGACCAGGGAGGTTTTCCAGTGCCTCATAAATATTTAGAAAAGCAGACATTGAATATCCTCTTGAGCATGGTGAAGTTATTAATTACACTTTGGATGGTGTATCAATACACCAAGTCACTACAAATATACAGGCATCATTCCTAACTCAGTTGCCGGAAACAAAGGAAACCGCTCAGGGATTTCACCATGAAGCCAATGGTGACTTTAAAACAGTTACAGAGTTTAATGGCTGTGATAGGAGAAAACTGAGGATGGATCAACCACATTGTAGTTATTCCACAATACTAACCTAATTTAGAGAGTGAAAAGATGGAAGGCTGTACAGAATAAAAATATTGCAAAACATGCATCTTGTTTGCAACAAGGCACTAAAGTAATACTGCAAAAAATGTAGCAAGGCAATAACTGTTTTGTCTTGAATATAACATGTTATGTTTGGGGCATATCCAATAAAGCACATTACTGAGTACCACTCTTTCAAGCATAGTGGGGGCTGCATTATGTTATGGGTATGCTTGTAATCGTTAAGGACTGGGGAGTTTTTTAGGATATGAAAGAAACGGAATGGAGCTAAGCACAAGCAAAATCCTGGTTCAGTCTGCTTTCCACCAGACACTACTTTCCATAATTCACCTTTCAACACGACAATAACCTAAAACACAAGGCCACATCCACACTGGAATTGCTTACCAAGAAGACAGTGAATGTTCCTGAGTGGCCGAGTTACAGTTTTGACTTCAATCTACTTGAAAATCTATGTCAAGACCTGAAAATGGTTGTCTAGCAATGATCAACAACCAATTTGACAGAACTTATAGAATTTTGAAAAGAATAATGGACAAATGTTGCACAATCCAGGTGTGGAAATCTCTTAGAGACTTACCCAGAAAGACTCACAGCTCTAATTGCTGCCAAAGGTGCTTCTGCAAAGAATTGACTCAGGGTTGTGAATACTTACTTAAATGACATATTTCTGCATTTCATTTTCAATACATTTGCAAAAACATCTAAAAACCTGTTTTCACTTTGTCATTATGGGATATTATGTGTAGATGGGTGAAAAAAAAGATTGAATCCATTTTGAATTCAGGCTGTCACACAATAAAATCAGTATGTCAAGCAGTATGAACACTTTCTGAAGGCACTGAGTGTACAAACAATTATGGGCACCTTTCTAATATTGAGTTGCACCCCCCCTGGTTTGCCCTCAGAACAGCATCAATTCATTGGGGCATGAAGTCTACAAGGTGTGGAAAGCGTTCCACAGGGATGCTGTCCCATGTTGACTCCAATGCTTCCCACAGTTGTGTCAAGTTGGCTGGATGTCCTTTGGGTGTGAAAAACCCAGCAGCGTTGCAGTTCTTGACACAAACCGGTGCACCTGGCACCTACTACAATACCCCGCTCAAAGGCACTTAAATCTTGTCTTGCCCCACCTTGCCCTGTCCTCTGAATGGTACACACACAATCCATGTCTCCGTTGTCGCAAGGCTTGAAAATCCTTCTTTAACCCGTCTCCCCCCCTTCAGCTACACTTATTGAAGTGGTTTTAACAAGTGACATCAATAACGGATCATAGCTTTCACCTGGATTCACCTGGTCAGTCTACTTCATGGAAAGAGCAGGTGTCCTTAATGTTTTGTACACACATTGTACATGTCTGAGAAAAATGTTGTTAATGTCACGCCTTGGTCTTAGTATTTTGTGTTTTCTTTAATTATTTGTTCAGGCCAGGGTGTGACATGGGTTTATTGTGTTGTCGTATTGTTTTTTTTGTAGGCATTGGGATTGTGGCTGATTAGGGGTGTGTCTAGCATAGGCTTGGCTGCCTGAGGCGGTTCTCAATCAGAGTCAGGTGATTCTCGTTGTCTCTGATTGGGAACCATATTTAGGTAACCTGGGTTTCACTGTGTATTTTGTGGGTGATTGTTCCTGTCTCTGTGTTAGTTATTTCACCAGACAGGCTGTATAGGTTTTCACGTTCCGTTTGTTGTTTTGTAATATTTATAAGTTATTTCATGTATCGCTTTTCTTCATTAAAGAACATGAGTAACCACCACGCTGCATTTTGGTCCGCTTCTCCTTCAACAGACGAACGCCATTACAGTTAACAAGTCCAAATGTGCCTTTTTGAAGAATTGTGTTTTGTCCTGTTTCCAGAAAGCTGGTATCACAGTGGTTGGTTGAATAGGGCTCTTTAAGGACACAGTAAATCGTTTTTTAACCACACCACAAGTCTAATAACACATTTTCAAACCACTAGTTTTTATTGATCTTTAAAAAAGTGTGATGTACCTTTTGCTGCATCAGTTTTACTGTTCCTCTATTGTTGTGTTACTATTGTTCTCAGCAGTTATTTATTAGATTAGCAGTTTCAAACTCTGGTCTGTGAGATAAAAATTAATCAAGCTGTGTTTTTCCCCTCCATTTGAGCTGCTGTGACCATTAACTGAATCTTGAGGCTATTGTCTGTAGAGGATGAAAGCAGGGTGACAGTGACAGTCAGAGGTTTTCTCAGAATCAAAAATGTCTCTTCCTCTCATTTCTTAGAAGTGGAAACAGTTTGAGTGGCCTAAAGCTACCTCACAAAGACCATTGATGAGAACATAAAACCGATACTCTCCATTTCACGAGATGCTCTGTTGCTTGTGCTATACATGCATTTTCCTAACGAGGCAGTTTGGCAATAGCAAGTGTCACAGTGCTAGCATTTCTCGTACATTGCCTCCTCTGGGTTTGTAAGCATTGGCTGGGAAATGCTTTAAATTAATGAACAGCATCTAGCTTAGCAGAGGCTTGTCTCATGACTAAAGGAGGTAAAAGTTAAAGAACAAAATCCAAGTGTACAATAATGAACAGAATAATAATGTTTTAAAAGACTCTCAGTGATGTAGAAATCAAATCAAACCCTCCTCTATGCCCCCCCCCCCACACACACACAACCACACACACAGCTCTAGCATATCTCAATCTAACACCAGCTTGTCTTGACTCGTCCTCAGATGATCCCTGTCTGACTGAGCCTGACACATCTTTTTCAGTCAGAGTACAAACGCATTAAGAACTCAGTCAATCACTCAATCCTTCAATCAGTCATTCAATCAAGTCCAGACAGGAAATAAAGGCTTGGTTCGTGTGTGCGTGTGTGTGTGGATTGTCATGTAGTGAGGTATGTCAAGTATGTAGGTCATTGTAAAATACAGGTAACTGCCAAAAAGAATGGAAACACTTGAGTAATTGAGGGTTCTGGCGGTTCTGTTGTGGTGTGGGTGTATTTTCCTGGCATGGTTTAGGTCTACTCAACCCCTTAGAGGGCAAGGTAAACGACAGTAAATACACAGACATTCTGACTGATCACCTTATCTTGATAGTGGGTGACAATGCCCACATCCACGGTGCACAAGTGGTCGCTGAATGGTTTTTATGAGCATGAAAACGATGTAAACCATATGCCACGGCTGTCTCAGTGACCAGATCTCAACCCAGTTGATCACTTATGGGAGATTCTGGAGTGGTACCTGAGACAGCGTTTTTCACCACCATCAGCAAAATACCAGATGATAGAATTTCTCTTGGAAGAATGTGTTATCCCTCCAAAAGAGTTTGAGACACTTGTAGAATCTACACATAGGATCATTGAAGCTGTTCTGGCGGCTTGTTGGTGTTTCTATTATTCTGGCAGTTACATATACACTACCATTCAAAAGTTTGGGGTCACTTAGAAATGTCATTGTTTTTGAAAAAAAGGTATCCATTAAAATAACATCAAATTCACCACAAATACAGTGTAGACATTGTTCATGTTGTAAATGACTATTGTTGATGGAAACGGCTGACTTTTTATGGAATATCTTGCCTTCATTTCTCAGAACAAGAATAGACTGACGAGTTTCAGAAAGTTCTTTGTTTCTGGCCATTTTGAGCCTGTAATCGAACCCACAAAAGCTGATGTCCAGACACACAACTAGTCTCATGAAGGCCAGTTTTATTGCTTCTTTAATCAGAACAACAGTTTTCAGCTGTGCTAACATAATTGCAAAATGGTTTTCTAATTATCAATTAGCCTTTTAAAATTATAAACTTGGATTAGCTAACACAACGTGCCATTGGAACACAGTGATGGTTGCTGATAATGGGCCTCTGTACGCCTATATAGGTATTCCAGCAGTTTCCAGCTACAATAGTCATTTACAACATTAACAATGTCTACTCTGTATTTCTGATCAATTTTATGTTATTTTAATGGACCAAAAATGTGCTTTTCTTTAAAAAAAAACAAGGACATTTCAAATGGACTTTTGAAAGGTAGTGTACATACAGTACATTCGGAAAGCATTCAGACCCCTTGACTTTTTCCACATTTTGTTACGTTACAGCCTTATTCTAAAAAAGATTAAATTGTTTTTGTCCCCCACGTCAATCTACACACAATACCCCATAATGACAAAGCAAAAACAGTTTTCTATAAAACTGAAATATCACATTTACATAAGTATTCAGACCCTTTACTCAGTACCTTGTTGAACCACCTTTGACAGTGATTACAGCCTTGAGTCTTTTTGGTTATGATGCTACAAGCTTGGCACACTTGTATTTGGGGAGTTGCTCCCATTCTTCTCTACAGATCCTCTCAAGCTCTGTCAGGTTGGATGGGGAGCGTTGCTGCACAGCTATTTTTAGGTCTCTCCAGAGATGTTAGATCGGCTTCAAGCCCAGGCTCTAGCTGAGCCACTCAAGGACATTCAGAAACTTGTCCCGTAGCCACTCCTGCTTTTGTCTTGGCTGCTGTGTGCTTAGGGTCGTTGTCCTGTTGGAAAGTGAACCTTCGCCCCCGTTCTGAAATCCTGAGCGCTCTGAAGCAGGTTTTTTATCAAGGATCTCTCTGTACTTTGCTCTGTTCATGTTTCCCTCAATCCTGACTAGTTTCACAGTCCCTGCCGCTGAAAAACATCCCCACAGCATGATGCTGCCACCACCATGTTTCCTCCAGACGTGACGCTTGGCATTCAGGCCAAATAGTTCAATCTTGGTTTCGTCAGACCAGAGAATCTTGTTTCTCGTGGTCTGAGAGTCTTTAGGAAAACTCCAAGCGGGCTGTCATGTGCCTTTTACTGAGGAGCAGGCTTCCGTCTGGCCACTTCACCATAAAGGCCTGATTGGTGGAGTGCTGCAGAGATGGTTGTCCTTCTGGAAGGTTCTCCCATCTACACAGAGGAACTCTGGAGCTCTGTCAGAGACCATTGGGTTCTTGGTCACCTCCCTGACCAAGGCCAGGCAGCTCTAGGAAGTCTTGTTGTTTCTAAACTTCTTCCATTTAAGAATGATAGAGGCCACTGTGTACTTTGGGACCTTCAAATGTTTTGGTACCTTTCCTGAGGTATGTGCCTTGACACAACCCTATCTCGGAGCTCTGACATGCTCTGACATGCTCTGACATGCACTGACATGCTCTGACATGCTCTGTCAACTGTGCTACCTTATATAGCTTGGGTCTGATTTGGAAAGTCACACGCCTATCAATTGAACTTACCACAGGTGAACTCCAATCAAGTTGTAGAAACATCTCAAGGATAATCAACAGAAACAAGATGCACCTTAGTTCAATTTCGAGTCTCATAGCAAATGGTTTGAATAGTTACGTCATGTACAGTATATAAGGTATTTCTGTTTTTATTTTTAATACATTTGTATACTGTACAGTAAGGCAGCTGAGGTTGAGCATCTGTGTCTGATTATACCTGTCTCTGTGGACAGGGCCAGGGCGAACATCTCAAGTTTTCGGCTAATGCAATGTTCTTTTTTTCACTGTTCTGATGCAATGATTGGATGATTAGGCTCTGTACACTGTACCTGTGAGGTCACATAGAACATGTTCTCCCGCCTCACACACTTGTGATTCAGAAACCCAAACCTTTCATTAGATAATAATTACATCATCTTACGGAGGATTGCCTTCCCCACTCACAATGATATCTGAGGGAGACTTAAAGCATCTAGCAGTTTGGTACAGTAGGGTCTATGTTCTTCTGCATTTTGAGGCACAGACATTTTCAGAAAGGATTTATACAGAGCAAAGGACAACCAGCTGGGGTTAGAATCACAAGCATGAGTTATTGCATTTACAACTGACATTACTTAATGCCATCTAGCAATCTGCAATAACAACCTTTTATGTATTGTATGGTATCTGGTCAAGGTCTAGAGACTGAAAGCTTGGTACAGTATACTGTCAGTCTGTACATTTTATTTGGTCATATTGAGTTTCCTTTTCCTGTTAATTGCAATCTTCTGGGTCTGAGTGTTGCTTTCTGTGCAGGAACAAAGCATTGACCTTGAGAGTACTTTATATAAAAATACTTTAAGGTTGTTGTGGTCTGAAGAATTCACACACAGACGTTGACACATTTCATGATACATGGAAAAATTGTCGTCCAAACCTCTTATTGGAAGCAAAGCACAGCTGGAAATATATATGCATTTACAAACACTGGAAGTAGTGAATAAATGAACATGCAACATGGTGTTATATACACATCCCCGTTTATTAGGAATAAATGAAAGAACTAACTGTTCTTTTCTCTTGATATACGTTGTAATCATCGAGACAACTTGAATGCTTCTGGGCACACACATCACAATGTTAGATCATGAGCATGTTTACATTCATAATGACTCTCAGTATCCATTTCTGTAAAAAAGGCTGAGGAATATTCAAAATGATTGAGTCTGGACATTGATGCAAACCACAGACGTGATTATGACGTGTCTTTACCCTTGAAAAATTATGTGACACTACCAAGATCCTTCAGGGGGGGATGGAAAATGATTAGTGATGATCACATATACTACACGTATGCGAGCATGCACGCACGCACGCACACACACACACACACACACACACACACACACACACACACACACACACACACACACACACACACACACACACACACACACACACACACACACACACACACACACACACACACACACACACACACACACACACACACACACACACACACACACACTCTCTCTCTCTCTCTCTCTCTCTCTCTCTCTCTCTCTCTCTGAGTCCCCCTGTGGGCTGTAGATATGCTTATATAACGTGATGCGCTAGTTTTTCTCTGGTGGTGACAGGACTCCTTACAGTGCCTGTCCATCATACAACAGCCCGGGCAGAAGTTGTACGAGTGAACTCCCATGGGCCTCTGCTCTGAGCTGTGTGAGCATTCTCCCTCATTACCACACTGATAATGGACTGTCCCAATACTGATAAATAGCTTTCTACTGTATCCTCGTCTCCTTGTTCGTCATGATCACTTGATTTGATAGGATATGGCAGATATAGCTATGGGGGAAACCTATGCAGTCATTTGACATCAGGGGTCATAAAGGAAAGCTAAGGAGACAAGGAAAATACACCATTTAAGAGTATTAGGACACTTCTTGACATTGGATGTCTTTCGCCCCCAGTAACACATGATTCACTTTTATACTGTACTGTACACATAAAATAGTGCCGTGATGGCAATGATGCCTGCTCAGATTTGTACTGTAAATAAACATTTGTTTCTCCAACATGCTCTCACAGCTTCACGTCAGAATTAGATGTTCATCCATGTTACTCAAATGTCAAAATTCAAAATAGTTCCAAACGTCAAATTTCAAAGTGTTTAAAGGTTATGTTTAGGCATTAACTCTGAAGGGTTAAGGTAAGGGTTAAGGTTTGGGATAGGTTTCAAATTAAAATCTACAAAACTACTTTCTATCTCTGGATTCTAATATGCAACCTTTGGCACTGGAAGCAGATGGATGAAAGAGATTTTTGTTTTTTAAGCCTATACCAAATCTCAAAAACAACTTTCTATTGCTGGATTCAAACATGCAACCGTTAGCACTAGAGGCAGCTGCTTACACCCATCCGCCATCCCCGTCCCCAATACCCTAGCAAAACCAACAACTATTTGAAGGTTACAGCCCTCACTCTTGCCCCTAATGCTCGGTTTCCATGTCATCTCCCGAAATCTGCAGACATGGGCTCCCGAGTGGTGCAGCACTCTAAGGCACTGCATCTCAGTGCTAGTAGGTGTCACTATAGACACCCTGGTTTGAATCCAGGCTGTATTACAACTGGCTGTGATTGGGTGTTCCATAGGGCGGTGCACAATTGGCCCAGCGTCATCTGGGTTTGGCTGGTGTAGGCTGTCATTGTAAATAAGAATTTGTTCTTAACTGACTTGCCTAGTTCAATAGAGGTTAAATAAAATAAATGGATGGATTTCAAATACTGATTTGTATCACAGGTGAGCTGCTTTCTCACCATTCAAACATTCATACGTTCAGTTAACAACCATTACCCTGATCACAATTGAAAGTTAAATGTAAACCTGTTTCTTGATGAAAGGGGCATTTGTAAGACACTTTGTTTTGTATTGTATGATGCACATGAGAAGTACATGCATGATGTTTTGGCAAGATATGACATTAAATACGTGATTGTAAATAAGAAAGCACAGAATAAATAATACATTCAAGTAACAATCCAAGTCATTTTTTCATTGCGTCTCCCCTCATTGAAGTAACAATCCAAGTCATTTTTTCATTGCGTCTCCCCTCATTGAAGTAACAATCCAAGTCATTTTGTCATTGCGTCTCCCCTCATTGAAGTAACAATCCAAGTCATTTTTTCATTGCGTCTCCCCTCATTGAAGTAACAATCCAAGTCATTTTTTCATTGCGTCTCCCCTCATTGAAGTAACAATCCAAGTCATTTTGTCATTGCGTCTCCCCTCATTGAAGTAACAATCCAAGTCATTTTTTCATTGCGTCTCCCCTCATTGAAGTAACAATCCAAGTAATTTTGTCATTGAGTCTCCCCTCAGCCTTATAACACATTGCATAACCAAGCCCATAACCATGCCAATAACCATGCCCATTACCCACACACCCAATCAAAATAAACAGTGAGTAAAATGCATAAAATGGGCCTGATTTGTATAAGAAAATACAATATATGTATGTCCCAAATATATTTCTATCCAACATGATGAATAGCCTGTCAGAGGAGAGAAGCCGGATTAAACCTTGAGGCTACCAAGCTATTTCCCTAATCTGCCTTCTACATCCACCACCCATTGAGAAGTATTTATCACTATGGAACTCCATGATATAAGCCCTGTCTTCCTCGAGCATTGCTTAGATACCATACTGTTATTCACAGGTGGACACAGGAAGAGTTTCTTTTAATGATGAGTAATCTGTTTAACCCCAGAAATAGTGATGTGCAGACCAAGTGAGGGACTTAATGACGAAGAATTAGCCAAACGTCTGTGTTTAACACCCCCTCTCGCTCCCCCTGCTGCATTAAGAAAACCAACCAAGGATGGCAAAAGAAGAATCTTAGAGTCTTTGTACTATGTGTGCAGATCACTTCTGCTTTTGATGGACTTAACATTGAGATAAATACATATCTTACCTTACTATTTCCACATGAATGGATGAGTTGTTGGGATACAGAGTTACTGAAGGCAACCATAGAGGTGAATGTTTGACATGCTTCTGTTGGACCATTTCTCTCTTTGATAAATGGTGTCTACGTTTGTCTATGAGTGGGAGGAGAGGAGGAGGGATGAAGAGGAGAGGAACAGGAGGAGTAGGAGGAAGAGAGTGACATTCTATCAGTAATGCGCCTGAATGACAAAGTCACCATTGCAGGCAGGGGACAGTGGGACAGTAACAGGGACAAAATGGTTGACACACACACAGACAGACAGAGGTCAGAAATATCCCAGTCAGTCCAGCTCCAATCGGAAATATGCTTGCATGCTCTGTCTTCTGTTAAATCTCCACTTCAAAAGGTCAAAGTTCATATCCTTCCATGCACCTTCTCTTTGTTACTTGATGTGTTGCTGTGTTCTCTAAAAGACACATAAATAATGTACAAATATTCTCAAGGATTGCTTAAGTAAGAATTAAGACTTGATAACGACCCAAATAGATAAGACTCAGTCCAACATGCACCGGCAATCCAAAACACTGTTCAAAGTGTTCTTCCATTATTTAAGGCACTAGGAATATTCCTTAGGTAAAAAGCTGCATGTCCATCTTGAAGGTAAAAAAAATGATCCAAACATTCTGCTTTAAAACTGTAAGCGGTGTCATTACTGAAAGCAAGGCATCAAATAAATGCTGCCCTAGTAGTCTGAATACAGGAACCATACAAAAGAGACACAATCTTGGAAATACATCAACTGCATGCTCCGTAAGTTTGGTGATGATTGTTGCCTCCTGGTGAGAACCTAACACTTGTTGGGTAAAAGGCCTTAGAGAAAGTTTCATCTTGGATGATACAGTGTTGGACAGTGAAGAACCTCTTCATCTGATGCAGACTTCAGAGCCTCTCTGTGTTTTCAGGTGGAGTGGGAGCAGTAACGCGTGTCTCTCCACAAGCTCCATCAATTAGTGTGTGTGTGTGTGTGTGTACTTGTGTGTGATGATCGATCTACTGTAAGTGATGATCGACCAGTGTCTCTCTCCCTCACAGCACTCAATCGATTACTGCACAGCCTAGTGTGTGTATGCATCTCATCACCTTTGACGAACATGTGTGTGTGCATGGTTGTATGTCTGAAAACTCACCTACAGTATGCCTGAGATCTCAGCTTGAAGTGTCTGTCTCTCCAACCAGCCTCTTAACCAATGAGCACAAGTGTGAGCATGAACACACAAGCGTGCGTGTGTGTGTTAGTCTCACTTAATGATCTCCACTGATGACCATAAATGTTTCTCACCTCCATGTTCCATCCACAACCACTAGAGGCTCTCTATGATGGCTACCTCAGCGTAGTCCGGACTGAGTCCGTTCAGGTAGAGTCCACTGCCATTGCGGGCCAGGCCTCCAGGGACAGGAGTGAGGGAAAGAGCCAGGTTGGGGTAGGCCTCCCTCTCATCCCCTGGCCCCAGGTTCACGGACAGCGTCCTCCTGCCCGGGGTCATCTCCTGGGTGATGGGGTTGAGGCCCAGCTCTGAGGACAGTCGACGCTTAATGGAGGCGGCACGCTCAAACTTGTTCGAGATGTCTACGCTCAGGCGACGCCGTGTCTCCTTGAACTCAGCCGACACATTTGCCGTCCACTCTGCTGCATGGATCCGGAACTCCCCTACCTACAGAAAGAAAGAGAGAAAGAGATAGAGAGGGAGGAGACTTTCCCCCAGATTCATCAAGAATTCCTAATGTATTTGACCTATTCAAATACTCTTTATATACACAGTACCAGTCAAAAGTTTGGACATACCTACTCATTCAAAGGTTTTTCTTCATTTTTACTATTTTCTAGAATGTAGAATAGTGAAAACATCAAAATTATGAAATGAAACATATGGAATCAGGTAGTAACCAAAAAAGTGTTAAACAAATCAAAATACATTTTACATTCTTCAAAGTAGCCACCCCTTTCCTTGATGACAGCTTTGCACACTCTTGGCATTCTTTCTTTCACTCTGTGGTCCAACTCATCCCAAACTATCTCAATTTGGTTGAGGTCGGGTAATTGTGGAGGCCAGGTCATCTGATGCAGCACTCCATCACTCTCCTTCTTGGTCAAATAGCCCTTACACAGTGTGTAGGATCATTATCCTGTTGAAAAACAAATGATAGTCCCACTAAACACAAACCAGATGGGATGGCGTATCGCTGAAGAATGCTGTGGTAGCCATGCTGGTTAAGTGTAACTTGAATTCTAAATAAATCACCGACAGTGTCACCAGCAAAGCACCCCCACACCATCACAACTCCTCCTTCATGCTTCACAGTGGGAACCACACATGCGGTCACAAAGACACAGAGTTTGGAACCAAAAATCTCATTTGGACTCATCAGATCAAAGGACAGATTTCCACCCGTCTAATGTCCATTGCTCATGTTTCTTGGCCCAAGCAAGTCGCTTCTTATTATTGGTGTCCTTTAGTAGTGGTTTCTTTGCAGGAATTCGACCACAAAGGCCTGATTCACTCAGTCTCCTTTGAACAATTAATGTTGAGATGTGTCTGTTACTTCAACTCTGTGAAGCATTTATTTGGGCTGCAATTTCTGAAGCTAGTAACTCTAAAGAACTTGTCCTTTGCATCAGAAGTAACTCTGGGTCTTCCTTTCCTGTGGCATTCCTCATGAGAGCCAGTTTAATCATAGCGCTTGACGGTTGTTGCGACTGCACTTGAAGAAAGTTTAAAAGTTCTTGACATTTTCTGGATATATTGACCTTCATGTCTTAAAGTAACGATGGACTGTCGTTTCTCTGCTTATTTGAGCTGTTCTTGCCGTAATATGTACTGGAACTTTTACCAAATAGAGCTATCTTCTGTATACCACCCCTACCATGTCACAACACAACTGATTGGCTCAAACACATTAAGGAAAGAAATTCCACAAATTAGCAAGGCACACCTGTTAATTTAAATGCATTCCAGATGACTACCCCATGAAGCTGTTAGAGAGAATGCCA
Organism: Oncorhynchus gorbuscha; assembly: GCF_021184085.1. NCBI lineage: Eukaryota > Metazoa > Chordata > Actinopteri > Salmoniformes > Salmonidae > Oncorhynchus > Oncorhynchus gorbuscha. Next base: position 57,126,715 of record NC_060186.1, read on the forward strand.
AGAGTGTGCAAAGCTGTTATCAAGGCAAAGAGTGGCTACTTTGAAGAATCGCAAATATAAAATATATTTTGATGGGATTAACACTTCATTGGTCCTACATGATTCCTTATGTGTTATTTCATAGTGTTGATGTCTTCACTATTAATCAAAAATGTAGAAAATGGTAAAAATAAAGAAAAATCCTGGAATGAGTAGGTGTGTCCAAACTTTTGACTGGAACTGTATATATATATCACAGGAGGTTGGTGGCACCGTAATTGTGGAGGACAGGCTTGAGGTAATGGCTGGAGGGGAATTAGTCAAATCAAATCAAATGTAATTATTTCACATGCGCCGAATACAACAGGTCGACCTTACAGTGAAATGCTTACTTACGAACCCCTAACCAACAATGTAGTTTTAAAAAATACAGATAAGAATAAGAGATAAAAGTAACAAGTAATTAAAGAGCAGCAGTGAAATAACAACAGCGAGACTACATACAGAGGGGGTACCGATACACAGAGAATGTGCGAGGGCACCGGTTATGTGAGGTAGTATGTACATGTAGGTAGAGTTCTTAAAGTGACTATGCAAAGATGAGAACAGAGAGTAGCAGTGGTTTAAAGAGGGGGTGAGGGGGGGGGGTGGGTAGCCATTTGACTAGATGTTCAGGAGTCTTGGCTTGGGGGTAGAAGCTGTTTAGAAGCATCTTGGACCTAGACATGGCGCTCCGCTACCACTTGCTGTGCGGTAGCAGAGAGAACAGTCTATGACTAGGGTGGCTGGAGTCTTTGACTATTTGTAGGGCCTTCCTCTGACACCGCCTGGTATAGAGGTCCTGGACGGCAGGACACTTGGCCCCAGTGATGTACTGGGCTGTTCGCACTACCCTCTTGTCATGACGTTGGCCTGGGGGTAGGTTTATGACAGTCATAAATACCTCTTCCCCCCTTTTTCCTCTCTCTACCCTACTGATGTGACATTTGAAAACCCCTTGGTTAACATAGAGATTCTGGGAACATCAGAAGGTGAGGGGAAATTAACTATATTCTGGTAATCCAACCAATTGAACATATCCCTTCCTATATAAAGCCTTGACTACAATATAACCTCCTGTTCCAAGTACGTGAGGTCTGCAGCCTCTGCGTTAAAAGGACTAACATGTCAACTACAGAACTAAGCCAACCTCAGCGTGAGCTTTGGTTGTGAATGGTATGAACTTTGAACTCTTATTCACTACAGAAGTGATACCTCCTAGCCGTTGAGTTAGCAACAGCAGCTGCAAACACGGCCTTCCATCTACCACCAAGCTACCGAAAGCGCAACTCAGAGTAAATATTTATTGCATTTCCCTTTTCCAAATGGGCGGTAATTTAGAATGCATAAAATACTGTATTTACGAAAGCACAGCTTCTTCCTTTGGTCCTCAGTCTTCCCGCTCTTTCACTCAAAAACCCAGACCTTTTCTTTTGTGTAACCAGCTGTCATATCTGTTCCGCCCGCTAGGGACGTTTTCCCTTTATGACGTCATTTGTAATCAAGGTATGATTCATTCTTTGTATATGTAATTCTGTGTGATTAGTTAGGTATTTAGTAAATAAATAATTAAACCCAATTTTGTATTGCTGATTCAAGTTGTTAGGCAGGGTTCGTGAAGATAACCAAGAATTTACAACTTTCAGATGAGACTGAATTACGGTGACGATTAATATTGACTGCTATTGCCTGCAGCACATGTCCTGGTAATCCGGCTGGCCCTGCGGCCTTGTGAATGTTGACCTGTTTAATGGTCTGACTCACATTGACTGCGGAGAGCGTGATAACACAGTCTTCTGGAACAGCTGGTGCTCTCATGCATGTGTTTAGCTTGTCTGGTAGGCTCATGTCACTGGGCAGCTCTCGGCTGTGCTTCTCCTTGTAGTCTGTAATGGGTTGCAAGCCCTGCCACATCCAACGACCGTCAGAGCTGGTG